>NC_086453.1:129087344-129332344 GCF_028390025.1 Pseudophryne corroboree
ATCACCTCTCCTTGCTGCATTACCTCTCCCCTGCCCTCCCCCATGTGAGGGTGGCGGAGAGGTGATGCTCCGGCCTCCTCCTCCCCATCAGCCGGTCCATCACCAGCTGATGGGGAGGAGGAGGCCGGAGCATCACCTCTCCGCCACCCTCACACGGGGGAGGGCGACAGAGAGGTAAAGCAGCAAGGAGAGGTGATGGATCGGCTGATGGGAAGGAGGAGGCCGGAGCATCACCTCTCCGCCACCCTCACACGGGGGAGGGCGTCGGAGAGGTAATGCAGCAAGGAGAGGTGATGGACCGGCTGGTGGGGAGGAAGAGGCCGGAGCATCACCTCTCCGCCACCCTCACACGGGGGAGGGCGGCGGAGAGGTAATGCAGCAAGGAGAGGTAATGGACCGGCTGGTGGGGAGGAGGAGGCCGGAGCATCACCTCTTCGCCACCCTCACACGGGGGAGAGCGGCGGAGAGGTAATGCAGCAAGGAGAGGTGATGGACCGGCTGGTGGGGAGGAGGAGGCCGGAGCATCACCTCTCCGCCACCCTCACACGGGGGAGGGTGGCGGAGAGGTGATGCTCCGGCCTCCTCCCCACCAGCCGGTCCACCACCTCTTCTTGCTGCATTACCTCTCCGCCGCCCTCCCCCGTGTGAGGGTGGCGGAGAGGTGATGCTCCGGCCTCCTCCTCCCTATCAGCCGGTCCATCACCTCTCCTTGCTGCATTACCTCTCCCTGCCCTCCCCATGTGAGGGTGGCGGAGAGGTGATGCTCCGGCCTCCTCCTCCCCATCAGCCGGTCCATCACCAGCTGATGGGGAGGAGGAGGCCGGAGCATCACCTCTCCGCCACCCTCACACGGGGGAGGGCGACAGAGAGGTAAAGCAGCAAGGAGAGGTGATGGATCGGCTGATGGGAAGGAGGAGGCCGGAGCATCACCTCTCCGCCACCCTCACACGGGGGAGGGCGTCGGAGAGGTAATGCAGCAAGGAGAGGTGATGGACCGGCTGGTGGGAGGAAGAGGCCGGAGCATCACCTCTCCGCCACCCTCACACGGGGGAGGGCGGCGGAGAGGTAATGCAGCAAGGAGAGGTAATGGACCGGCTGGTGGGGAGGAGGAGGCCGGAGCATCACCTCTTCGCCACCCTCACACGGGGGAGAGCGGCGGAGAGGTAATGCAGCAAGGAGAGGTGATGGACCGGCTGGTGGGGAGGAGGAGGCCGGAGCATCACCTCTCCGCCACCCTCACACGGGGGAGGGTGGCGGAGAGGTGATGCTCCGGCCTCCTCCTCCCCACCAGCCGGTCCACCACCTCTTCTTGCTGCATTACCTCTCCGCCGCCCTCCCCCGTGTGAGGGTGGGCGGAGAGGTGATGCTCCGGCCTCCTCCTCCCCATCAGCCGGTCCATCACCTCTCCTTGCTGCATTACCTTTCGCCTTCCCCCGTGTGAGGGTGGCGGAGAGGTGATGCTCCGGCCTCCTCCTCTCCTTTAGCCGGTCCATCACCTCTCCTTGCTGCATTACCTGTCCACCGCCCTCCCCCGTGTGAGGGTGGCGGAGAGGTGATGCTCCGGCCTCCTCCTACCCATCAGCTGGTCCATCACCTCTCCTTGCTGCATTACCTTTCCGCCGCCCTCCCCCGTGTGAGGGTGGCGGTGAGGTGATGCTCCGGCCTCCTCCTCCCCATCAGCCGGTCCATCACCTCCCCTTGCTGCATTACCTCTCCGTCGCCCTCCCCGTGTGAGGGTGGCGGAGAGGTGATGCACCGGCCTCCTCCTCCCATCAGCCGGTCCATCACCTCTCCTTGCTGCATTACCTCTCCGCCGCCCTCCCCCGTGTGAGGGTGGCAGAGAGGTGATGCTCCGGCCTCCTCTTCCCCATCAGCCGGTCCATCACCTCCCCTTGCTGCATTACCTCTCTGCCGCCCTCCCCCGTGTGAGGGTGGCGGAGAGGTGATGCTCCGGCCTCCTCGTCCCCATCAGCCGGTCCATCACCTCTCCTTGCTGCATTACCTCTCTGCCGCCCTCCCCCGTGTGAGGTGGCGGAGAGGTGATGCTCCGGCCTCCTCCTCCCCACCAGCCGGTCCATCACCTCTCCTTGCTGCATTACCTCTCCGCCGCCCTCCCCCGTTTGAGGGTGGCGGAGAGGTGATGCTCCGGCCTCCTCCTCCCCATCAGCCGGTCCATAACCTCTCCTTGCTGCATTACCTCTCCGCCGCCTTCCCCCGTGTGAGGGTGGCGGAGAGGTGATGCTCCGGCCTCAGCTTCCCCATCAGCCGGTCCATCACCTCTCCTTGCTGCATTACCTCTCCGCCGCCCTCCCCCGTGTAAGGGTGGCGGAGAGGTGATGCTCCGGCCTCCTCCTCCTCCTCATCAGCCGGTCCATCACCTCTCCTTGCTGCATTACCTCTCCACCGCCCTCCCCCGTGTGAGAGTGTCGGAGCGGTAATGCTCCGGCCTCCTTCTCCCCATCAGCCGGTCCATCACCTCTCCTTTCTGCATTACCTCTCCGCCGCCCTCCCCCGTGTAAGGGTGGCGGAGAGGTGATGCTCCTGCCTCCTCCTCCCCATCTGCCGGTCCATCACCTCTCCTTGCTGCATTACCTCTCCGCCGCCCTCCCCCGTGTGAGGGTGGCGGAGAGGTGATGCTCCGCCTCCTCCTCCCCATCAGCCGGTCCATCACCTCTCCTTGCTGCATTACCTCTCCGCCTTCCCCCGTGTGAGGGTGGCGGAGAGGTGATGCTCCGGCCTCCTCCTCCCCATCAGCCGGTCCATCACCTCTCCTTGCTGCATTACCTCTCCTCCGCCCTCCCCGTGTGAGGGTGGCGGAGAGGTGATGATCCGGCCTCCTCCTCCCCATCAGCCGGTCCATCACCTCTCCTTGCTGCATTACCTCTCCGCCGCCCTCCCCCATGTGAGGGTGGCGGAGAGGTGATGCTCAGGCCTCCTCCTCCCCTCCAGCCGGTCCATCACATCTCCTTGCTGCATTAGCTCTCCGCTGCCCTCCCCCGTGTGAGGGTGGCGGAGAGGTGATGCTCCGGCCTCCTCCTCCCCATCAGCCGGTCCATCACCTCTCCTTGCTGCATTACCTTTCCGCCGCCCTCCTCCGTGTGAGGTGGCGGAGAGGTGATGCTCCGGCCTCCTCCTCCCCATCAGCCGGTCCATAACCTCTCCTTGCTGCATTACCTCTCCGCCGCCTTCCCCCGTGTGAGGGTGGCGGAGAGGTGATGCTCCGGCCTCAGCTTCCCCATCAGCAGGTCCATCACCTCCCCTTGCTGCATTACCTCTCCGCCGCCCTCCCCCGTGTGAGGGTGGCGGAGAGGTGATGCTCCGGCCTCCTCCTCCCCACCAGCCGGTCCATCACCTCTCCTTGCTGCATTACCTCTCCGCCGCCCTCCCCTGTGTGAGGGTGGCGGAGAGGTGATGCTCCGGCCTCCTCCTACCCATCAGCCGGTCCATCACCTCTCCTTGCTGCATTACCTTTCCGCCGCCCTCCCCCGTGTGAGGGTGGCGGAGAGGTGATGCTCCGGCCTCCTCCTCCCCATCAGCCAGTCCATCACCTCTCCTTGCTGCATTACCTCTCCGCTGCCCTCCCCCATGTGAGGGTGGCGGAGAGGTGATGCTACGGCCTCCTCCTCCCCATCAGCCGTTCCATCACCGGCTGATGGGGAGGAGGAGGCCGGAGCATCACCTCTCCGCCACCCTCACACGGGGGAGGGCGTCGGAGAGGTAATGCAGCAAGGAAAAGTGATGGACCGGCTGGTGGGGAGGAGGAGGCCGGAGCATCACCTCTCCGGCACCCTCACACGGGGAAGGCGGCGGAGAGGTAATGCAGCAAGGAGAGGTGATGGACCGGCTGGTGGGGAGGAGGAGGCCGTAGCATCACCTCTCCGCCACCCTCACACGGGGGAGGGCGGCGGAGAGGTAATGCAGCAAGGAGAGGTTATGGACCGGCTGGTCTGGAGGAGGAGGCCGGAGCATCACCTCTCCGCCACCCTCACATGGGGGAGGGCGGCGGAGAGGTAATGCAGCAAGTAGAGGTGATGGACCGGCTGGTGGGGAGGAGGAGGCCGGAGCATCACCTCTCCGCCACCCTCCCCCGTGTGAGGGTGGCGGAGAGGTGATGCTCCGGCCTCCTCCTCCCCATCAGCCGGTCCATCACCTCTCCTTGCTGCATTACCTCTCCGCCGCCCTCCCACGTGTGAGGGTGGCGGAGAGGTGATGCTCCGGCCTCCTCCTCCCTATCAGCCGGTCCATCACCTCTCCTTGCTGCATTACCTCTCCCCTGCCCTCCCCCATGTGAGGGTGGCGGAGAGGTGATGCTCCGGCCTCCTCCTCCCCATCAGCCGGTCCATCACCAGCTGATGGGGAGGAGGAGGCCGGAGCATCACCTCTCCGCCACCCTCACACGGGGGAGGGCGACAGAGAGGTAAAGCAGCAAGGAGAGGTGATGGATCGGCTGATGGGAAGGAGGAGGCCGGAGCATCACCTCTCCGCCACCCTCACACGGGGGAGGGCGTCGGAGAGGTAATGCAGCAAGGAGAGGTGATGGACCGGCTGGTGGGGAGGAAGAGGCCGGAGCATCACCTCTCCGCCACCCTCACACGGGGGAGGGCGGCGGAGAGGTAATGCAGCAAGGAGAGGTAATGGACCGGCTGGTGGGGAGGAGGAGGCCGGAGCATCACCTCTTCGCCACCCTCACACGGGGGAGAGCGGCGGAGAGGTAATGCAGCAAGGAGAGGTGATGGACCGGCTGGTGGGGAGGAGGAGGCCGGAGCATCACCTCTCCGCCACCCTCACACGGGGGAGGGTGGCGGAGAGGTGATGCTCCGGCCTCCTCCCCACCAGCCGGTCCACCACCTCTTCTTGCTGCATTACCTCTCCGCCGCCCTCCCCCGTGTGAGGGTGGCGGAGAGGTGATGCTCCGGCCTCCTCCTCCCCATCAGCCGGTCCATCACCTCTCCTTGCTGCATTACCTTTCCGCCTTCCCCCGTGTGAGGGTGGCGGAGAGGTGATGCTCCGGCCTCCTCCTCTCCTTTAGCCGGTCCATCACCTCTCCTTGCTGCATTACCTGTCCACCGCCCTCCCCCGTGTGAGGGTGGCGGAGAGGTGATGCTCCGGCCTCCTCCTACCCATCAGCTGGTCCATCACCTCTCCTTGCTGCATTACCTTTCCGCCGCCCTCCCCCGTGTGAGGGTGGCGGTGAGGTGATGCTCCGGCCTCCTCCTCCCCATCAGCCGGTCCATCACCTCCCCTTGCTGCATTACCTCTCCGTCGCCCTCCCCCGTGTGAGGGTGGCGGAGAGGTGATGCACCGGCCTCCTCCTCCCCATCAGCCGGTCCATCACCTCTCCTTGCTGCATTACCTCTCCGCCGCCCTCCCCCGTGTGAGGGTGGCAGAGAGGTGATGCTCCGGCCTCCTCTTCCCCATCAGCCGGTCCATCACCTCCCCTTGCTGCATTACCTCTCTGCCGCCCTCCCCCGTGTGAGGGTGGCGGAGAGGTGATGCTCCGGCCTCCTCGTCCCCATCAGCCGGTCCATCACCTCTCCTTGCTGCATTACCTCTCTGCCGCCCTCCCCCGTGTGAGGGTGGCGGAGAGGTGATGCTCCGGCCTCCTCCTCCCCACCAGCCGGTCCATCACCTCTCCTTGCTGCATTACCTCTCCGCCGCCCTCCCCCGTTTGAGGGTGGCGGAGAGGTGATGCTCCGGCCTCCTCCTCCCCATCAGCCGGTCCATAACCTCTCCTTGCTGCATTACCTCTCCGCCGCCTTCCCCCGTGTGAGGGTGGCGGAGAGGTGATGCTCCGGCCTCAGCTTCCCCATCAGCCGGTCCATCACCTCTCCTTGCTGCATTACCTCTCCGCCGCCCTCCCCCGTGTAAGGGTGGCGGAGAGGTGATGCTCCGGCCTCCTCCTCCTCCTCATCAGCCGGTCCATCACCTCTCCTTGCTGCATTACCTCTCCACCGCCCTCCCCCGTGTGAGAGTGTCGGAGCGGTAATGCTCCGGCCTCCTTCTCCCCATCAGCCGGTCCATCACCTCTCCTTTCTGCATTACCTCTCCGCCGCCCTCCCCCGTGTAAGGGTGGCGGAGAGGTGATGCTCCTGCCTCCTCCTCCCCATCTGCCGGTCCATCACCTCTCCTTGCTGCATTACCTCTCCGCCGCCCTCCCCCGTGTGAGGGTGGCGGAGAGGTGATGCTCCGGCCTCCTCCTCCCCATCAGCCGGTCCATCACCTCTCCTTGCTGCATTACCTCTCCGCCTTCCCCCGTGTGAGGGTGGCGGAGAGGTGATGCTCCGGCCTCCTCCTCCCCATCAGCCGGTCCATCACCTCTCCTTGCTGCATTACCTCTCCTCCGCCCTCCCCGTGTGAGGGTGGCGGAGAGGTGATGATCCGGCCTCCTCCTCCCCATCAGCCGGTCCATCACCTCTCCTTGCTGCATTACCTCTCCGCCGCCCTCCCCCATGTGAGGGTGGCGGAGAGGTGATGCTCAGGCCTCCTCCTCCCCTCCAGCCGGTCCATCACATCTCCTTGCTGCATTAGCTCTCCGCTGCCCTCCCCCGTGTGAGGGTGGCGGAGAGGTGATGCTCCGGCCTCCTCCTCCCCATCAGCCGGTCCATCACCTCTCCTTGCTGCATTACCTTTCCGCCGCCCTCCTCCGTGTGAGGGTGGCGGAGAGGTGATGCTCCGGCCTCCTCCTCCCCATCAGCCGGTCCATAACCTCTCCTTGCTGCATTACCTCTCCGCCGCCTTCCCCCGTGTGAGGGTGGCGGAGAGGTGATGCTCCGGCCTCAGCTTCCCCATCAGCAGGTCCATCACCTCCCCTTGCTGCATTACCTCTCCGCCGCCCTCCCCCGTGTGAGGGTGGCGGAGAGGTGATGCTCCGGCCTCCTCCTCCCCACCAGCCGGTCCATCACCTCTCCTTGCTGCATTACCTCTCCGCCGCCCTCCCCTGTGTGAGGGTGGCGGAGAGGTGATGCTCCGGCCTCCTCCTACCCATCAGCCGGTCCATCACCTCTCCTTGCTGCATTACCTTTCCGCCGCCCTCCCCCGTGTGAGGGTGGCGGAGAGGTGATGCTCCGGCCTCCTCCTCCCCATCAGCCAGTCCATCACCTCTCCTTGCTGCATTACCTCTCCGCTGCCCTCCCCCATGTGAGGGTGGCGGAGAGGTGATGCTACGGCCTCCTCCTCCCCATCAGCCGTTCCATCACCGGCTGATGGGGAGGAGGAGGCCGGAGCATCACCTCTCCGCCACCCTCACACGGGGGAGGGCGTCGGAGAGGTAATGCAGCAAGGAAAAGTGATGGACCGGCTGGTGGGGAGGAGGAGGCCGGAGCATCACCTCTCCGGCACCCTCACACGGGGAAGGCGGCGGAGAGGTAATGCAGCAAGGAGAGGTGATGGACCGGCTGGTGGGGAGGAGGAGGCCGTAGCATCACCTCTCCGCCACCCTCACACGGGGGAGGGCGGCGGAGAGGTAATGCAGCAAGGAGAGGTTATGGACCGGCTGGTCTGGAGGAGGAGGCCGGAGCATCACCTCTCCGCCACCCTCACATGGGGGAGGGCGGCGGAGAGGTAATGCAGCAAGTAGAGGTGATGGACCGGCTGGTGGGGAGGAGGAGGCCGGAGCATCACCTCTCCGCCACCCTCCCCCGTGTGAGGGTGGCGGAGAGGTGATGCTCCGGCCTCCTCCTCCCCATCAGCCGGTCCATCACCTCTCCTTGCTGCATTACCTCTCCGCCGCCCTCCCACGTGTGAGGGTGGCGGAGAGGTGATGCTCCGGCCTCCTCCTCCCTATCAGCCGGTCCATCACCTCTCCTTGCTGCATTACCTCTCCCCTGCCCTCCCCCATGTGAGGGTGGCGGAGAGGTGATGCTCCGGCCTCCTCCTCCCCATCAGCCGGTCCATCACCAGCTGATGGGGAGGAGGAGGCCGGAGCATCACCTCTCCGCCACCCTCACACGGGGGAGGGCGACAGAGAGGTAAAGCAGCAAGGAGAGGTGATGGATCGGCTGATGGGAAGGAGGAGGCCGGAGCATCACCTCTCCGCCACCCTCACACGGGGGAGGGCGTCGGAGAGGTAATGCAGCAAGGAGAGGTGATGGACCGGCTGGTGGGGAGGAAGAGGCCGGAGCATCACCTCTCCGCCACCCTCACACGGGGGAGGGCGGCGGAGAGGTAATGCAGCAAGGAGAGGTAATGGACCGGCTGGTGGGGAGGAGGAGGCCGGAGCATCACCTCTTCGCCACCCTCACACGGGGGAGAGCGGCGGAGAGGTAATGCAGCAAGGAGAGGTGATGGACCGGCTGGTGGGGAGGAGGAGGCCGGAGCATCACCTCTCCGCCACCCTCACACGGGGGAGGGTGGCGGAGAGGTGATGCTCCGGCCTCCTCCCCACCAGCCGGTCCACCACCTCTTCTTGCTGCATTACCTCTCCGCCGCCCTCCCCCGTGTGAGGGTGGCGGAGAGGTGATGCTCCGGCCTCCTCCTCCCCATCAGCCGGTCCATCACCTCTCCTTGCTGCATTACCTTTCCGCCTTCCCCCGTGTGAGGGTGGCGGAGAGGTGATGCTCCGGCCTCCTCCTCTCCTTTAGCCGGTCCATCACCTCTCCTTGCTGCATTACCTGTCCACCGCCCTCCCCCGTGTGAGGGTGGCGGAGAGGTGATGCTCCGGCCTCCTCCTACCCATCAGCTGGTCCATCACCTCTCCTTGCTGCATTACCTTTCCGCCGCCCTCCCCCGTGTGAGGGTGGCGGTGAGGTGATGCTCCGGCCTCCTCCTCCCCATCAGCCGGTCCATCACCTCCCCTTGCTGCATTACCTCTCCGTCGCCCTCCCCCGTGTGAGGGTGGCGGAGAGGTGATGCACCGGCCTCCTCCTCCCCATCAGCCGGTCCGTCACCTCTCCTTGCTGCATTACCTCTCCGCCGCCCTCCCCCGTGTGAGGGTGGCAGAGAGGTGATGCTCCGGCCTCCTCTTCCCCATCAGCCGGTCCATCACCTCCCCTTGCTGCATTACCTCTCTGCCGCCCTCCCCCGTGTGAGGGTGGCGGAGAGGTGATGCTCCGGCCTCCTCGTCCCCATCAGCCGGTCCATCACCTCTCCTTGCTGCATTACCTCTCTGCCGCCCTCCCCCGTGTGAGGGTGGCGGAGAGGTGATGCTCCGGCCTCCTCCTCCCCACCAGCCGGTCCATCACCTCTCCTTGCTGCATTACCTCTCCGCCGCCCTCCCCCGTTTGAGGGTGGCGGAGAGGTGATGCTCCGGCCTCCTCCTCCCCACCAGCCGGTCCATCACCTCTCCTTGCTGCATTACCTCTCCGCCGCCCTCCCCCGTTCGAGGGTGGCGGAGAGGTGAAGCTCCGGCCTCCTCCTCCCCATCAGCCGGTCCATCACCTCTCCTTGCTGCATTACCTCTCCGCCGCCCTCCCCCGTGTGAGGGTGGCGGAGAGGTGATGCTCCGGCCTCCTCCTCCCCATTAGCCGGTCCATCACCTCTCCTTGCTGCATTACTTCTCCGCCGCCCTCCCCCGTGTGAGGGTGGCGGAGAGGTGATGCTCCGGCCTCCTCCTCCCCATCAGCCGGTCCATCACCTCTCCTTGCTGCATTACCTCTCCGCCGTCCTCCCCCGTGTGAGGGTGGCGGAGAGGTGATGCTCCGGCCTCCTCCTCCCCATCAGCCAGTCCATCACCTCTCCTTGCTGCATTACCTCTCCGCCGCCCTCCCCCGTGTGAGGGTGGCGGAGAGGTGATGCTCCGGCCTCCTCCTACCCTCAGCCGGGTCCATCACCTCTCCTTGCTCCATTACCTCTCCGCCGGTGGGGTGTGTTCAAATTGAAGTCTAAATTGCAGTGTAAAATAAAGCAGCCAATATTTACGCTGCACAGAAACAAAATAACCCACCCAAATCTAAAGCTGTGTACACACGGTGAGATTTTGGCTATGCCCAATTCCTAAGATACAAGTGAACACACACGCTTGGTTTGTTTATTTTTAAATTGCGTTTATAGATATATAAAGTTTAGCCCCGCAGTAAGTAAAATATCTGAAGACATGATTAGTGTACAAAAATATAAAGCAGTAACACATAGCACTTTAAGGCCGCCTACACACTAGAAAAATGTCTGGACGTTTTTCTGTATCGGACCGACAAATCATCTAATTGCCTAGTGTGCCCAAAGACATGATTAGTGTAAAAAAAATAAAAGTATTAACACAGAGCACTTTAAGGCTGGATACACACTACAGCATTGTCGGGACAATTTGCACATAGGAATGACAAATCGTCTACATCACCTAGTGTGTACTCACTAGAGATGAGCGCCTGAAATTTTTCGGGTTTTGTGTTTTGGTTTTGGGTTCGGTTCCGCGGCCGTGTTTTGGGTTCGAACGCGTTTTGGCAAAACCTCACCGAATTTTTTTTGTCGGATTCGGGTGTGTTTTGGATTCGGGTGTTTTTTTCAAAAAACACTAAAAAACAGCTTAAATCATAGAATTTGGGGGTCATTTTGATCCCAAAGTATTATTAACCTCAAAAACCATAATTTACACTCATTTTCAGTCTATTCTGAATACCTCACACCTCACAATATTATTTTTAGTCCTAAAATTTGCACCGAGGTCGCTGTGTGAGTAAGATAAGCGACCCTAGTGGCCGACACAAACACCGGGCCCATCTAGGAGTGGCACTGCAGTGTCACGCAGGATGTCCCTTCCAAAAAACCCTCCCCAAACAGCACATGACGCAAAGAAAAAAAGAGGCGCAATGAGGTAGCTGTGTGAGTAAGATTAGCGACCCTAGTGGCCGACACAAACACCGGGCCCATCTAGGAGTGGCACTGCAGTGTCACGCAGGATGTCCCTTCCAAAAAACCCTCCCCAAACAGCACATGACGCAAAGAAAAAAAGAGGCGCAATGAGGTAGCTGTGTGAGTAAGATTAGCGACCCTAGTGGCCGACACAAACACCGGGCCCATCTAGGAGTGGCACTGCAGTGTCACGCAGGATGTCCCTTCCAAAAAACCCTCCCCAAACAGCACATGACGCAAAGAAAAAAAGAGGCGCAATGAGGTAGCTGACTGTGTGAGTAAGATTAGCGACCCTAGTGGCCGACACAAACACCGGGCCCATCTAGGAGTGGCACTGCAGTGTCACGCAGGATGTCCCTTCCAAAAAACCCTCCCCAATCAGCACATGATGCAAAGAAAAAGAAAAGAAAAAAGAGGTGCAAGATGGAATTGTCCTTGGGCCCTCCCACCCACCCTTATGTTGTATAAACAAAACAGTACATGCACACTTTAACCAACCCATCATTTCAGTGACAGGGTCTGCCACACGACTGTGACTGATATGACGGGTTGGTTTGGACCCCCCCCAAAAAAGAAGCAATTAATCTCTCCTTGCACAAACTGGCTCTACAGAGGCAAGATGTCCACCTCATCTTCACCCTCCGATATATCACCGTGTACATCCCCCTCCTCACAGATTATCAATTCGTCCCCACTGGAATCCACCATCTCAGCTCCCTGTGTACTTTGTGGAGGCAATTGCTGCTGGTCAATGTCTCCGCGGAGGAATTGATTATAATTCATTTTAATGAACATCATCTTCTCCACATTTTCTGGATGTAACCTCGTACGCCGATTGCTGACAAGGTGAGCGGCGGCACTAAACACTCTTTCGGAGTACACACTTGTGGGAGGGCAACTTAGGTAGAATAAAGCCAGTTTGTGCAAGGGCCTCCAAATTGCCTCTTTTTCCTGCCAGTATAAGTACGGACTGTGTGACGTGCCTACTTGGATGCGGTCACTCATATAATCCTCCACCATTCTATCAATGTTGAGAGAATCATATGCAGTGACAGTAGACGACATGTCCGTAATCGTTGTCAGGTCCTTCAGTCCGGACCAGATGTCAGCATCAGCAGTCGCTCCAGACTGCCCTGCATCACCGCCAGCGGGTGGGCTCGGAATTCTGAGCCTTTTCCTCGCACCCCCAGTTGCGGGAGAATGTGAAGGAGGAGATGTTGACAGGTCGCGTTCCGCTTGACTTGACAATTTTGTCACCAGCAGGTCTTTCAACCCCAGCAGACCTGTGTCTGCCGGAAAGAGAGATCCAAGGTAGGCTTTAAATCTAGGATCGAGCACGGTGGCCAAAATGTAGTGCTCTGATTTCAACAGATTGACCACCCGTGAATCCTTGTTAAGCGAATTAAGGGCTGCATCCACAAGTCCCACATGCCTAGCGGAATCGCTCCCTTTTAGCTCCTTCTTCAATGCCTCCAGCTTCTTCTGCAAAAGCCTGATGAGGGGAATGACCTGACTCAGGCTGGCAGTGTCTGAACTGACTTCACGTGTGGCAAGTTCAAAGGGCATCAGAACCTTGCACAACGTTGAAATCATTCTCCACTGCACTTGAGACAGGTGCATTCCACCTACTATATCGTGCTCAATTGTATAGGCTTGAATGGCCTTTTGCTGCTCCTCCAACCTCTGAAGCATATAGAGGGTTGAATTCCACCTCGTTACCACTTCTTGCTTCAGATGATGGCAGGGCAGGTTCAGTAGTTTTTGGTGGTGCTCCAGTCTTCTGTACGTGGTGCCTGTACGCCGAAAGTGTCCCGCAATTTTTCTGGCCACCGACAGCATCTCTTGCACGCCCCTGTCGTTTTTTAAAAAATTCTGCACCACCAAATTCAAGGTATGTGCAAAACATGGGACGTGCTGGAATTTGCCCATATTTAATGCACACACAATATTGCTGGCGTTGTCCGATGCCACAAATCCACAGGAGAGTCCAATTGGGGTAAGCCATTCCGCGATGATCTTCCTCAGTTGCCGTAAGAGGTTTTCAGCTGTGTGCGTATTCTGGAAAGCGGTGATACAAAGCGTAGCCTGCCTAGGAAAGAGTTGGCGTTTGCGAGATGCTGCTACTGGTGCCGCCGCTGCTGTTCTTGCGGCGGGAGTCCATACATCTACCCAGTGGGCTGTCACAGTCATATAGTCCTGACCCTGCCCTGCTCCACTTGTCCACATGTCCGTGGTTAAGTGGACATTGGGTACAACTGCATTTTTTAGGACACTGGTGAGTCTTTTTCTGACGTCCGTGTACATTCTCGGTATCGCCTGCCTAGAGAAGTGGAACCTAGATGGTATTTGGTAACGGGGGCACACTGCCTCAATAAATTGTCTAGTTCCCTGTGAACTAACGGCGGATACCGGACGCACGTCTAACACCAACATAGTTGTCAAGGACTCAGTTATCCGCTTTGCAGTAGGATGACTGCTGTGATATTTCATCTTCCTCGCAAAGGACTGTTGAACAGTCAATTGCTTACTGGAAGTAGTACAAGTGGGCTTACGACTTCCCCTCTGGGATGACCATCGACTCCCAGCGGCAACAACAGCAGCGCCAGCAGCAGTAGGCGTTACACGCAAGGATGCATCGGAGGAATCCCAGGCAGGAGAGGACTCGTCAGAATTGCCAGTGACATGGCCTGCAGGACTATTGGCATTCCTGGGGAAGGAGGAAATTGACACTGAGGGAGTTGGTGGGGTGGTTTGCGTGAGCTTGGTTACAAGAGGAAGGGATTTACTGGTCAGTGGACTGCTTCCGCTGTCACCCAAAGTTTTTGAACTTGTCACTGACTTATTATGAATGCGCTGCAGGTGACGTATAAGGGAGGATGTTCCGAGGTGGTTAACGTCCTTACCCCTACTTATTACAGCTTGACAAAGGGAACACACGGCTTGACACCTGTTGTCCGCATTTCTGGTGAAATACCTCCACACCGAAGAGCTGATTTTTTTGGTATTTTCACCTGGCATGTCAACGGCCATATTCCTCCCACGGACAACAGGTGTCTCCCCGGGTGCCTGACTTAAACAAACCACCTCACCATCAGAATCCTCCTGGTCAATTTCCTCCCCAGCGCCAGCAACACCCATATCCTCCTCATCCTGGTGTACTTCAACACTGACATCTTCAATCTGACTATCAGGAACTGGACTGCGGGTGCTCCTTCCAGCACTTGCAGGGGGCGTGCAAATGGTGGAAGGCGCATGCTCTTCACGTCCAGTGTTGGGAAGGTCAGGCATCGCAACCGACACAATTGGACTCTCCTTGTGGATTTGGGATTTCGAAGAATGCACAGTTCTTTGCTGTGCTGCTTTTGCCAGCTTGAGTCTTTTCATTTTTCTAGCGAGAGGCTGAGTGCTTCCATCCTCATGTGAAGCTGAACCACTAGCCATGAACATAGGCCAGGGCCTCAGCCGTTCCTTGCCACTCCGTGTGGTAAATGGCATATTGGCAAGTTTACGCTTCTCCACCGACAATTTTATTTTAGGTTTTGGAGTCCTTTTTTTACTGATATTTGGTGTTTTGGATTTGACATGCTCTGTACTATGACATTGGGCATCGGCCTTGGCAGACGACGTTGCTGGCATTTCATCGTCTCGGCCATGACTAGTGGCAGCAGCTTCAGCACGAGGTGGAAGTGGATCTTGATCTTTCCCTAATTTTGGAACCTCAACATTTTTGTTCTCCATATTTTAATAGGCACAACTAAAAGGCACCTCAGGTAAACAATGGAGATGGATGGATTGGATACTAGTATACAATTATGGACGGGCTGCCGAGTGCCGACACAGAGGTAGCCACAGCCGTGAACTACCGCACTGTACTGTGTCTGCTGCTAATATATAGACTGGTTGATAAAGAGATAGTATACTCGTAACTAGTATGTATGTATAAAGAAAGAAAAAAAAACCACGGTTAGGTGGTATATACAATTATGGACGGGCTGCCGAGTGCCGACACAGAGGTAGCCACAGCCGTGAACTACCGCACTGTACTGTGTCTGCTGCTAATATAGACTGGTTGATAAAGAGATAGTATACTCGTAACTAGTATGTATGTATAAAGAAAGAAAAAAAAACCACGGTTAGGTGGTATATACAATTATGGACGGGCTGCCGAGTGCCGACACAGAGGTAGCCACAGCCGTGAACTACCGCACTGTACTGTGTCTGCTGCTAATATATAGACTGGTTGATAAAGAGATAGTATACTCGTAACTAGTATGTATGTATAAAGAAAGAAAAAAAAAACACGGTTAGGTGGTATATACAATTATGGACGGGCTGCCGAGTGCCGACACAGAGGTAGCCACAGCCGTGAACTACCGCACTGTACTGTGTCTGCTGCTAATATATAGACTGGTTGATAAAGAGATAGTATACTCGTAACTAGTATGTATGTATAAAGAAAGAAAAAAAAACCACGGTTAGGTGGTATATACAATTATGGACGGGCTGCCGAGTGCCGACACAGAGGTAGCCACAGCCGTGAACTACCGCACTGTACTGTGTCTGCTGCTAATATATAGACTGGTTGATAAAGAGATAGTATACTCGTAACTAGTATGTATGTATAAAGAAAGAAAAAAAAACCACGGTTAGGTGGTATATACAATTATGGACGGGCTGCCGAGTGCCGACACAGAGGTAGCCACAGCCGTGAACTACCGCACTGTACTGTGTCTGCTGCTAATATATAGACTGGTTGATAAAGAGATAGTATACTCGTAACTAGTATGTATGTATAAAGAAAGAAAAAAAAAACCACTGTTAGGTGGTATATACAATTATGGACGGGCTGCCGAGTGCCGACACAGAGGTAGCCACAGCCGTGAACTACCGCACTGTACTGTGTCTGCTGCTAATATATAGACTGGTTGATAAAGAGATAGTATACTCGTAACTAGTATGTATGTATAAAGAAAGAAAAAAAAACCACGGTTAGGTGGTATATACAATTATGGACGGGCTGCCGAGTGCCGACACAGAGGTAGCCACAGCCGTGAACTACCGCACTGTACTGTGTCTGCTGCTAATATATAGACTGGTTGATAAAGAGATAGTATACTCGTAACTAGTATGTATGTATAAAGAAAGAAAAAAAAACCACGGTTAGGTGGTATATACAATTATGGACGGGCTGCCGAGTGCCGACACAGAGGTAGCCACAGCCGTGAACTACCGCACTGTACTGTGTCTGCTGCTAATATATAGACTGGTTGATAAAGAGATAGTATACTCGTAACTAGTATGTATGTATAAAGAAAGAAAAAAAAAACACGGTTAGGTGGTATATACAATTATGGACGGGCTGCCGAGTGCCGACACAGAGGTAGCCACAGCCGTGAACTACCGCACTGTACTGTGTCTGCTGCTAATATAGACTGGTTGATAAAGAGATAGTATACTACTAATATTATATATACTGGTGGTCAGGTCACTGGTCACTAGTCACACTGGCAGTGGCACTCCTGCAGCAAAAGTGTGCACTGTTTAATATAATATTATGTACTCCTGGCTCCTGCTATAACCTATAACTGGCACTGCAGTAGTGCTCCCCAGTCTCCCCCACAATTATAAGCTGTGTGAGCTGAGCAGTCAGACAGATATATAATATATATTATATAGATGATGCAGCACACTGGCCTGAGCCTGAGCAGTGCACACAGATATGGTATGTGACTGACTGAGTCACTGTGTGTATCGCTTTTTTCAGGCAGAGAACGGATATATTAAATAAACTGCACTGTGTGTCTGGTGGTCACTCACTATATAATATATTATGTACTCCTGGCTCCTGCTATAACCTATAACTGGCACTGCAGTAGTGCTCCCCAGTCTCCCCCACAATTATAAGCTGTGTGAGCTGAGCAGTCAGACAGATATATATAATATTATATATAGATAATAGATGATGCAGCACACTGGCCTGAGCCTGAGCAGTGCACACAGATATGGTATGTGACTGAGTCACTGTGTGCTGTGTATCGCTTTTTTCAGGCAGAGAACGGATTATAAATAAAACTGGTGGTCACTATCAGCAAAACTCTGCACTGTACTGAGTACTCCTAATGCTCCCCAAAATTAGTAAATCAAGTGTCTCTCTAATCTATTCTAAACGGAGAGGACGCCAGCCACGTCCTCTCCCTATCAATCTCAATGCACGTGTGAAAATGGCGGCGACGCGCGGCTCCTTATATAGAATCCGAGTCTCGCGATAGAATCCGAGCCTCGCGAGAATCCGACAGCGTCATGATGACGTTCGGGCGCGCTCGGGTTAACCGAGCAAGGCAGGAAGATCCGAGTCGCTCGGACCCGTGAAAAAAAACATGAAGTTCTGGCGGGTTCGGATTCAGAGAAACCGAACCCGCTCATCTCTAGTACTCACTAATGCGCAATCCCGTGGGTTGCAGATGACATCTTCTGGTCAGCCCTGCAGCACGGCCAGAAGATATCGCAAGATGTTGTTCCATCCATCATTACATCATCTAGTGTGTACGGGCAATCTGGCATGGTCCAGGCCAACGGGAATTCAGCCTGGCCATCAGCCTGATTGTCTAACAGCCTGATGTCTACCCAGCCTGAGACTTAAATAAACCAAGCCAAAGATATAAAAATATATAAAATATAACATACATTATATAAAATATCTGAAAACAATAATTGACTGCGCTGTAAATGGGGGGTTAATTAAAAGCTGCTCCAGAAATAAATAGTACACAAATAAAACATTTCCTTATGTTTAGGATATGTTCAGAATGTCTCATCACAAAAGCCTGAAAGCCACTCGTCACAGCCAGCCCGCCTGTCATAGCCGGCGGGGAGCTGCCCGCCGCAGCCAGCCGGGAGCAGTCTCATCACAGTCGCCTGGGAGCCGCTCAACATAACCAGCCAGGAGCCACTCACCGCCACCATAACACTTGCCTGTGAAGTTGGGAGTAATACACAGAAACTACAGGTACAATTTGAGGGAAAGTTTATTACAATGTACCAATTATGCTCACACTCATCCATCACAGCAATATATAGAAACTAATGTTTAATCATTTCAACAGTGGATTCCCAATTTATATGCTCACAAAAGAGCTGTAAACAAATGATTAACCTATTACTTTTCAGGTATTGTGCACACATAATCATCAAGTGCTCTGTTTTTTATTCTTATATATACAGTAAAATATCTGTAAACATGAACATATAAATATAAAAGTCCCTCCCCCATTGGAGCTTACAGTCTAAATGTAACTACAGACAAGCGCTCAGACACACAGCCGTGAGTTTCATACATCTCTCATTGCACTTCTCCATGTTGGCATGGTTATTTCACACTATAACAAAGGAGACAAACAGGGTAAACAAAAAAGGCCATTCCAACACCAATTTACATAGGGGGTCATTCAGACCTGATCGCACGCTAGCTTTTTTTGCAGCGCTGCGATCAGGTCAGAAATGCGTATGCACTGCAATGCACAGGCGCGTCGCACGGGTACAAAGCGGATCGTTGCAGTGCAATGGGTTTTACAAGGAATCCATTCGCACAGCCGATCGCAAGGAGATTGACAGGAAGAAGGCGTTTGTGGGTGTCAACTGACCATTTTCTGGGAGTGTTTGGAAAAACACAGGCGCGTACAACCGTTTGCAGGGTGGGTGTCTGATGTCAATTCCGGCCCCGGACAGGCTGAAGTGATCGCAGCAGCTGAGTAAGTTCTGGGCAACTCAGAAACTGCACAAAGTTTAGTTGTACCACTCGGCTGCACATACGTTCGCACACTTGCACAGCTAAAATACACTCCCCTGTAGGCGGCGACTATCTGATTGCAGCGCTGCAAAAAACTGCTAGCAAGCGATCAGGTCTGAATGACCCCCATAGAGCTGTAAAAAGAATACCTGTCATTCATATATTGAAGCATAAAGTCTAAAATTCCTAACACACAAGCGCACACACACACACACACACACACACACACTCAGGGTTAGATTTACTAAGCCACAGTTTATCAAGTCCGCGTTCATCTGCAGTGTTGATAATCCGCACCAAACACCAATTTATGGAATGCTGTAATGAGAATGTATGTAAATCATACTAGTGACTGCCCTATTGGAGCTTACAGTCTATGGGTGGATATCCTATTAGCCCCGGTAAAACATAGGGTGCAAAAAATGTAAATATTTAGCGATTTTTCCCGATGTTTCAGCAATTTTTTTATACAGGCTATCCAGATTGATCTCCTGTAAAAAAAAAAAAAAAAAAAGCCCTTTCTCCTGAAAACACAGATTCAGTGAAACCTGTGTGTTTTCGGTAGTATCAGCCAGTTTTTGCACGAAAACAGGGCTGTTTCTGGGAATTTGGTTTCGCCTGCCTCACAAAATCCCTGATGACCGGGACAACCTGCAGGGTCCTATGTCCGCTGCAGAAGCAGCAGGCTGGGATTGCAGGAATCCGGAAGCTGCCACTCAGGGCTCCAGCGCAGTGACCGCCGTCGGAGAAGCCGGGGCAGCGCTATGACCGCATCCCCCCCTCTTCTCCGTCCCCAGCAGTGGTCACATGACGCGGGAGCGCCAATTTGACAGGGGGAGCCCGAAGAGCATCACTGCGCCATCAGGTAAACCCCGATAAGCCACCGCTCGTGCTGGCTTATCAGGGGTAATAGGATAGCCCCCGTCAGGATAGTTAGCCCTGGTAAATTACCGGGGCTAATTGGATATCCTCCTATATTTAACATGCAAGTGCTCATATATATATATATATATATATATATACACACACAAACACACACACACACACACACACACACACAGCTGCATAAATATCTCTTTGTACCTTTGTACTTGACCATGTTGCAAGAGTGCATAAAATGAACATTTTCACCTACTTATGTAGAAATGAAGTAACTGGCCATTCATTAGAAAGGAAATGCAGGAGATATAACAGATTCTCCCGTATGGCTCGGTTAACCCAAGCGCGCCCGAACGTCATCATCCCGCTGACGGATTCTCGCGAGATTCGGATTCTATATAAGCAGCCGCGCGTCGCCGCCATTTTCACTCGTGCATTGGAAATGTTAGGGAGAGGACGTGGCTGGCGTCCTCTCCGTTTATTGTTGATTGTGCTTATTGCTTAATTGTGGGGACTGGGGAGCATCTGTATAATATAGGAGGAGTACAGTGCAGAGTTTTGCTGATCAGTGACCACCAGTTTTAACCGTTCTCTGCCTGAAAAATGCTCCTTATCTGTGCTCAGTGTGCTGCATATATCTGTGCTCACACTGCTTAATTGTGGGGACTGGGGAGCAGCTGTATTATATAGGAGGAGTACAGTGCAGAGTTTTGCTGACAGTGACCACCAGTATACGTTGTCTGCCTGAAAAACACTCCATATCTGCGCTCAGTGTGCTGCATATATCTGTGCTCACACTGCTTAATTGTGGGGACTGGGGACCACCAGTATATTATATAGGAGGAGTACAGTGCAGAGTTTTGCTGACCAGTGACCACCAGTATACGTTGTCTGCCTGAAAAACACTCCATATCTGTGCTGCATTGTAGTATATAGTAGGAGTACAGTGCATAATTTTGCTGACCACCAGTATATAATATATAGGAGTACGGTACAGAAGGCCACTGCTGTACCTACCTCTGTGTCGTCAAGTATACTATCCATCCATACCTGTGGTGCATTTAAGTTTTGCACAGTTTGCTGACCACCAGTATATAATATATAGCATTACGGTACAGTAGGCCACTGCTGTACCTACCTCTGTGTCGTCAAGTATACTATCCATCCATACCTGTGGTGCATTTAAGTTTTGCACAGTTTGCTGACCACCAGTATATAATATATAGCATTACGGTACAGTAGGCCACTGCTGTACCTACCTCTGTGTCGTCAAGTATACCATCCATCCATACCTGTGGTGCATTTAAATTTTGCACAGTTTGCTGACCACCAGTATATAATATATAGCATTACGGTACAGTAGGCCACTGCTGTACCTACCTCTGTGTCGTCAAGTATACTATATCCATCCATACCTGTGGTGCATTTAAGTTTTGCACAGTTCGCTGACCACCAGTATATAATATATATAGCAGTACGGTACAGTAGGCCACTGCTCTACCTACCTCTGTGTCATCAAGTATACTATCCATCCATACCTGTGGTGCATTTCAGTTGTGCGCAGTATATATAGTAGTAGGCCATTGCTATTGATATATTACTGGCATATAATTCCACACATTAAAAAATGGAGAACAAAAATGTGGAGGGTAAAATAGGGAAAGATCAAGATCCACTTCCACCTCGTGCTGAAGCTGCTGCCACTAGTCATGGCCGAGACGATGAAATGCCATCAACGTCGTCTGCCAAGGCCGATGCCCAATGTCATAGTAGAGAGCATGTTAAATCCAAAAAAATAAAGCTCATCTGAGGAGAAGAGTAAACTTGCCAATGTGCCATTTACGAAACGGAGTGGCAAGGAACGGCTGAGGCCCTGGCCTATGTTCAAGGCTAGTGGTTCAGCTTCACCTGAGGATGGAAGCACTCATCCTCCTGCTAGAAAACTTAAAAGAGTTAAGATGTCAAAAGCACAGCAAAGAACTGTGCCACTCCTAGATGGGCCAGGTGTTTGTGTCGGCTACTTGTGTCGCTTAGCTTAGTCACACAGCGACCTTGGTGTGCCTCTTTTTTTCTTTGCATCATGTGCTGTTTGGGGACTATTTTTTTAAGTTCCATCCTATCTGACACTGCAGTGCCACTCCTAGATGGGCCAGGTGTTTGTGTCGGCCACTTGTGTCGCTTAGCTTAGTCACACAGCGACCTTGGTGCGCCTCTTTTTTTCTTTGCATCATGTGCTGTTTGGGGACTATTTTTTTAAGTGCCATCCTGTCTGACACTGCAGTGCCACTCCTAGATGGGCCAGGTGTTTGTGTCGGCCACTTGTGTCGCTTAGCTTAGTCACACAGCGACCTTGGTGCGCCTCTTTTTTTCTTTGCATCATGTGCTGTTTGGGGACAATTTTTTTGAAGTGCATCCTGTCTGACACTGCAGTGCCACTCCTGGATGGGCCAGGTGTTTGTGTCAGCCACTTGTGTTGCTTAGCTTAGTCACACAGCGACCTTGGTGCGCCTCTTTTTTTCTTTGCATCATGTGCTGTTTGGGGACTATTTTTTTGAAGTGCCATCCTGTCTGACACTGCAGTGCCACTCCTAGATGGGCCAGGTGTTTGTGTCGGCCACTTGTGTCGCTTAGCTTAGTCACACAGCGACCTTGGTGCGCCTCTTTTTTTCTTTGCATCATGTGCTGTTTGGGGACAATTTTTTTGAAGTGCCATCCTGCCTGACACTGCAGTGCCACTCCTAGATGGGCCAGGTGTTTGTGTCGGCCACTTGTGTCGCTTAGCTTAGCCATCCAGCGACCTCTGTGCAAATTTTAGGACTAAAAATAATATTGTGAGGTGTGAGGTGTTCAGAATAGACTGGAAATGAGTGGAAATTATGGTTATTGAGGTTAATAATACTATGGGATCAAAATGACTCCCAAATTCTATGATTTAAGCTGTTTTTTAGGGTTTTTTGAAAAAAACACCCGAATCCGACAAAAAAATTTCGGTGAGGTTTTGCCAAAACGCGTCCGAATCCAAAACACGGCCGCGGAAACGAATCCAAAACCAAAACACAAAACCCGAAAAATTTCCGGTGCACATCACTAGACTATTTATAGATTTATATACAGTTTAGCCACACAGTAAGCAAAATTTCTGAAGACATGATAAGTGTACAAAAATAAAAAGCAGTAACCATAGCACACTTTAATGCTACACACTAGAGCGCTGTCAGGACAATTTGCTGTATTGGAATGACAAATCATCTACATCACCTATTGCCCAATCCCGCTGGTCGCTGGCGACATCTTCTGGTCGGCCCTGCAGCACGGCCAAGCAGAAGATATCTCGTAAGAACTGGTGCAGTGAAACGAACGACGGAACGAGATGTTAGCTAGATGTGGTAAAGGACGCAGGAATGTGGATTACACTAGGAAACCATTTGGGCAACTAATAAATGGTTTGGTTCAAGAATTGGGACTGGTTCACCGAAAGTATATGGTGCAACACAAGCCTGGGGGAAAGTACCAACAGAAGACATGACAAGTGTGAAGGCCAGACGATTACTACAGTACACTAGGCTGTCTGCATGTTCTGCAATTATTTATCACACTCCACATATCCATGTTCCACTCAGGCCTTAGCCAAATAGCATACGCCAGAAGCCTCGTCATTCAGTGCTGATACACCACACAGAAACTGCTGCGCCCCGGTGAGTGTTCTCCCAGCCTAACCACATTAACCAAGCACTTTGAATACTGTGGAGAGACACTGAGGGGTGGCATCATGGAGTGTGGCGGCTGAGCGGGTAACGGCCCTAATAAGAGGAAAGCTTTTGTTAGTACTCACACCAGTGTACAGTGGAGACTGCTGGAAGCCTAATCTGTTTATAATCATTAATTATAGTGTGCAGATGAATGTTTCTATTTACTTCAAGTCTCTCTGTCTCCAGGAGACAGCAGCAATGCACAGACCCCAGATATATATGTATAAGCAATATTACAGCATGAAGCCAGTACGGCTCCTGCCTAGGTATTATCTTGTGTATATAAGTGTATACATGTACATGCATGCACACTAGAAGCGTCTCACTCTATAAGGCTGCTCCTTTCTGACACTTATAAACGCATGGAGAAACAAATTTAGAGATGAGCGCCGGAAATTTTTCGGGTTTTGTGTTTTGGTTTTGGGTTCGGTTCCGCGGCCGTGTTTTGGGTTCGACCGCGTTTTGGCAAAACCTCACCGAATTTTTTTTGTCGGATTCGGGTGTGTTTTGGATTCGGGTGTTTTTTTCAAAAAACACTAAAAAACAGCTTAAATCATAGAATTTGGGGGTCATTTTGATCCCAAAGTATTATTAACCTCAAAAACCATAATTTACACTCATTTTCAGTCTATTCTGAATACCTCACACCTCACAATATTATTTTTAGTCCTAAAATTTGCACCTAGGTCGCTGGATGACTAAGCTAAGCGACCCTAGTGGCCGACACAAACACCGGGCCCATCTAGGAGTGTCACTGCAGTGTCACGCAGGATGTCCCTTCCAAAAAACCCTCCCCAAACAGCACATGACGCAGAGAAAAAAAGAGGTGCAATGAGGTAGCTGTGTGAGTAAGATAAGCGACCCTAGTGGCCGACACAAACACCGGGCCCATCTAGGAGTGTCACTGCAGTGTCACGCAGGATGTCCCTTCCAAAAAACCCTCCCCAAACAGCACATGACGCAAAGAAAAAAAGAGGCGCAATGAGGTAGCTGTGTGAGTAAGATAAGCGACCCTAGTGGCCGACACAAACACCGGGCCCATCTAGGAGTGTCACTGCAGTGTCACGCAGGATGTCCCTTTCAAAAAACCCTCCCCAAACAGCACATGACGCAAAGAAAAAAAGAGGCGCAATGAGGTAGCTGTGTGAGTAAGATAAGCGACCCTAGTGGCCGACACAAACACCGGGCCCATCTAGGAGTGGCACTGCAGTGTCACGCAGGATGTCCCTTCCAAAAAACCCTCCCCAAACAGCACATGACGCAAAGAAAAATTAAAGAAAAAAGAGGTGCAAGATGGAATTGTCCTTGGGCCCTCCCACCCACCCTTATGTTGTATAAACAGGACATGCACACTTTAACCAACCCATCATTTCAGTGACAGGGTCTGCCACACGACTGTGACTGAAATGACGGGTTGGTTTGGACACCCACCAAAAAAGAAGCAATTAATCTCTCCTTGCACAAACTGGCTCTACAGAGGCAAGATGTCCACCTCATCATCATCCTCCGATATATCACCGTGTTCATCCCCCTCCTCACAGATTATCAATTCGTCCCCACTGGAATCCACCATCTCAGCTCCCTGTGTACTTTGTGGAGGCAATTGCTGCTGGTCAATGTCTCCACGGAGGAATTGATTATAATTCATTTTAATGAACATCATCTTCTCCACATTTTCTGGATGTAACCTCGTACGCCGATTGCTGACAAGGTGAGCGGCGGCACTAAACACTCTTTCGGAGTACACACTTGTGGGAGGGCAACTTAGGTAGAATAAAGCCAGTTTGTGCAAGGGCCTCCAAATTGCCTCTTTTTCCTGCCAGTATAAGTACGGACTGTGTGACGTGCCTACTTGGATGCGGTCACTCATATAATCCTCCACCATTCTTTCAATGGTGAGAGAATCATATGCAGTGACAGTAGACGACATGTCCGTAATCGTTGTCAGGTCCTTCAGTCCGGACCAGATGTCAGCATCAGCAGTCGCTCCAGACTGCCCTGCATCACCGCCAGCGGGTGGGCTCGGAATTCTGAGCCTTTTCCTCGCACCCCCAGTTGCGGGAGAATGTGAAGGAGGAGATGTTGACAGGTCGCGTTCCGCTTGACTTGACAATTTTCTCACCAGCAGGTCTTTCAACCCCAGCAGACTTGTGTCTGCCGGAAAGAGAGATCCAAGGTAGGCTTTAAATCTAGGATCGAGCACGGTGGCCAAAATGTAGTGCTCTGATTTCAACAGATTGACCACCCGTGAATCCTTGTTAAGCGAATCAAGGGCTCCATCCACAAGTCCCACATGCCTAGCGGAATCGCTCCGTGTTAGCTCCTCCTTCAATGTCTCCAGCTTCTTCTGCAAAAGCCTGATGAGGGGAATGACCTGACTCAGGCTGGCAGTGTCTGAACTGACTTCACGTGTGGCAAGTTCAAAGGGCATCAGAACCTTGCACAACGTTGAAATCATTCTCCACTGCACTTGAGACAGGTGCATTCCACCTCCTATATCGTGCTCAATTGTATAGGCTTGAATGGCCTTTTGCTGCTCCTCCAACCTCTGAAGCATATAGAGGGTTGAATTCCACCTCGTTACCACTTCTTGCTTCAGATGATGGCAGGGCAGGTTCAGTAGTTTTTGGTGGTGCTCCAGTCTTCTGTACGTGGTGCCTGTACGCCGAAAGTGTCCCGCAATTCTTCTGGCCACCGACAGCATCTCTTGCACGCCCCTGTCGTTTTTAAAAAAATTCTGCACCACCAAATTCAAGGTATGTGCAAAACATGGGACGTGCTGGAATTTGCCCATATTTAATGCACACACAATATTGCTGGCGTTGTCCGATGCCACAAATCCACAGGAGAGTCCAATTGGGGTAAGCCATTCCGCGATGATCTTCCTCAGTTGCCGTAAGAGGTTTTCAGCTGTGTGCGTATTCTGGAAAGCGGTGATACAAAGCGTAGCCTGCCTAGGAAAGAGTTGGCGTTTGCGAGATGCTGCTACTGGTGCCGCCGCTGCTGTTCTTGCGGCGGGAGTCCATACATCTACCCAGTGGGCTGTCACAGTCATATAGTCCAGACCCTGCCCTGCTCCACTTGTCCACATGTCCGTGGTTAAGTGGACATTGGGTACAACTGCATTTTTTAGGACACTGGTGAGTCTTTTTCTGACGTCCGTGTACATTCTCGGTATCGCCTGCCTAGAGAAGTGGAACCTAGATGGTATTTGGTAACGGGGGCACACTGCCTCAATAAATTGTCTAGTTCCCTGTGAACTAACGGCGGATACCGGACGCACGTCTAACACCAACATAGTTGTCAAGGCCTCAGTTATCCGCTTTGCAGCAGGATGACTGCTGTGATATTTCATCTTCCTCGCAAAGGACTGTTGGACAGTCAATTGCTTACTGGAAGTAGTACAAGTGGGCTTACGACTTCCCCTCTGGGATGACCATCGACTCCCAGCAGCAACAACAGCAGCGCCAGCAGCAGTAGGCGTTACACGCAAGGATGCATCGGAGGAATCCCAGGCAGGAGAGGACTCGTCAGAATTGACAGTGACATGGCCTGCAGGACTATTGGCATTCCTCGGGAAGGAGGAAATTGACACTGAGGGAGTTGGTGGGGTGGTTTGCGTGAGCTTGGTTACAAGAGGAAGGGATTTACTGGTCAGTGGACTGCTTCCGCTGTCGCCCAAAGTTTTTGAACTTGTCACTGACTTATTATGAATGCGCTGCAGGTGACGTATAAGGGAGGATGTTCCGAGGTGGTTAA
Source organism: Pseudophryne corroboree (assembly GCF_028390025.1). Classification (NCBI taxonomy): domain Eukaryota; kingdom Metazoa; phylum Chordata; class Amphibia; order Anura; family Myobatrachidae; genus Pseudophryne; species Pseudophryne corroboree. The sequence continues at coordinate 129,114,303 of NC_086453.1, forward strand.
CGTCCTTACCCCTACTTATTACAGCTTGACAAAGGCAACACACGGCTTGACACCTGTTGTCCGCTTTTCTGTTGAAATACCTCCACACTGAAGAGCTGATTTTTTTGGTATTTTCACCAGGCATGTCAACGGCCATATTCCTCCCACGGACAACAGGTGTCTCCCCGGGTGCCTGACTTAAACAAACCACCTCACCATCAGAATCCTCCTGGTCAATTTCCTCCCCAGCGCCAGCAACACCCATATCCTCCTCATCCTGGTGTACTTCAACACTGACATCTTCAATCTGACTATCAGGAACTGGACTGCGGGTGCTCCTTCCAGCACTTGTAGGGGGCGTGCAAATGGTGGAAGGCGCATGCTCTTCACGTCCAGTGTTGGGAAGGTCAGGCATCGCAACCGACACAATTGGACTCTCCTTGTGGATTTGGGATTTCGAAGAACGCACAGTTCTTTGCGGTGCTTTTGCCAGCTTAAGTCTTTTCAGTTTTCTAGCGAGAGGCTGAGTGCTTCCATCCTCATGTGAAGCTGAACCACTAGCTATGAACATAGGCCAGGGCCTCAGCCGTTCCTTGCCACTCCGTGTGGTAAATGGCATATTGGCAAGTTTACGCTTCACCTCCGACAATTTTATTTTAGGTTTTGGAGTCCTTTTTTTACTGATATTTGGTGTTTTGGATTTGACATGCTCTGTACTATGACATTGGGCATCGGCCTTGGCAGACGACGTTGCTGGCATTTCATCGTCTCGGCCATGACTAGTGGCAGCAGCTTCAGCACGAGGTGGAAGTGGATCTTGATCTTTCCCTAATTTTGGAACCTCAACATTTTTGTTCTCCATATTTTAATAGGCACAACTAAAAGGCACCTCAGGTAAACAATGGAGATGGATGGATACTAGTATACTTATGGATGGACTGCCGAGTGCCGACACAGAGGTAGCTACAGCCGTGGACTACCGTACTGTACTGTGTCTGCTGCTAATATAGACTGGTTGATAATGAGATGTAGTATGTATAAAGAAGAAAGAAAAAAAAAACCACGGGTAGGTGGTATACAATTATGGATGGACTGCCGAGTGCCGACACAGAGGTAGCTACAGCCGTGGACTACTGTACTGTACTGTGTCTGCTGCTAATATAGACTGGTTGATAATGAGATGTAGTATGTATAAAGAAGAAAGAAAAAAAAAACCACGGGTAGGTGGTATACAATTATGGATGGACTGCCGAGTGCCGACACAGAGGTAGCTACAGCCGTGGACTACCGTACTGTACTGTGTCTGCTGCTAATATAGACTGGTTGATAATGAGATGTAGTATGTATAAAGAAGAAAGAAAAAAAAAACCACGGGTAGGTGGTATACAATTATGGATGGACTGCCGAGTGCCGACACAGAGGTAGCTACAGCCGTGGACTACCGTACTGTACTGTGTCTGCTGCTAATATAGACTGGATGATAATGAGATGTAGTATGTATAAAGAAGAAAGAAAAAAAAAACCACGGGTAGGTGGTATACAATTATGGATGGACTGCCGAGTGCCGACACAGAGGTAGCTACAGCCGTGGACTACCGTACTGTACTGTGTCTGCTGCTAATATAGACTGGTTGATAATGAGATGTAGTATGTATAAAGAAGAAAGAAAGAAAAAACCACGGGTAGGTGGTATACAATTATGGATGGACTGCCGAGTGCCGACACAGAGGTAGCTACAGCCGTGGACTACCGTACTGTACTGTGTCTGCTGCTAATATAGACTGGATGATAATGAGATGTAGTATGTATAAAGAAGAAAGAAAAAAAAAACCACGGGTAGGTGGTATACAATTATGGATGGACTGCCGAGTGCCGACACAGAGGTAGCTACAGCCGTGGACTACCGTACTGTACTGTGTCTGCTGCTAATATAGACTGGATGATAATGAGATGTAGTATGTATAAAGAAGAAAAAAAAAAAAACACGGGTAGGTGGTATACAATTATGGATGGACTGCCGAGTGCCGACACAGAGGTAGCTACAGCCGTGGACTACCGTACTGTACTGTGTCTGCTGCTAATATAGACTGGTTGATAATGAGATGTAGTATGTATAAAAAAGAAAGAAAGAAAAAACCACGGGTAGGTGGTATACAATTATGGATGGACTGCGAGTGCCGACACAGAGGTAGCTACAGCCGTGAACTACCGTACTGTGTCTGCTGCTAATATAGACTGGTTGATAATGAGATGTAGTATGTATAAAGAAGAAAGAAAAAAAAAACCACGGGTAGGTGGTATACAATTATGGATGGACTGCCGAGTGCCGACACAGAGGTAGCTACAGCCGTGGACTACCGTACTGTACTGTGTCTGCTGCTAATATAGACTGGATGATAATGAGATGTAGTATGTATAAAGAAGAAAGAAAAAAAAACCCACGGGTAGGTGGTATACAATTATGGATGGACTGCCGAGTGCCGACACAGAGGTAGCTACAGCCGTGAACTACCGTACTGTGTCTGCTGCTAATATAGACTGGTTGATAATGAGATGTAGTATGTATAAAGAAGAAAGAAAAAAAAAACCACGTGTAGGTGGTATACAATTATGGATGGACTGCCGAGTGCCGACACAGAGGTAGCTACAGCCGTGGACTACCGTACTGTACTGTGTCTGCTGCTAATATAGACTGGATGATAATGAGATGTAGTATGTATAAAGAAGAAAGAAAAAAAAACCACGGGTAGGTGGTATACAATTATGGATGGACTGCCGAGTGCCGACACAGAGGTAGCTACAGCCGTGAACTACCGTACTGTGTCTGCTGCTAGTAGACTGGATGATAAATAATGATATAAAAAATATATATATATCACTACTGCAGCCGGACAGGTATATATTATATAATGACGGACCTGCTGGAGTGGACACTGTCTGTCAGCAGAATGAGTTTTTTAATTTTTATAGAATAAAAAAACACCACACAAGTCACACGACGAGTGTACTTTTTCAGGCAGACATTCAATCACAATATACTATACTGGTGGTCAGTGTGTTCAGGTCACTGGTCACAGTGGTCAGTGGTCAGTCACACTGGCAGTGGCACTCTGGCAGCAAAAGTGTGCACTGTTTAATATGTACTCCTGGCTCCTGCTATAACCTATAACTGCTCCCCAGTCTCCCCCACAATTAAGCTGTGTGAGCACAGTCAGATATTATACATAGATGATGCAGCACACTGGGCTGAGCACAGATATGGTATGTGAGTGTGACTGAGTCACTGTGTATCGTTTTTTTCAGGCAGAGAACAAGAACAGAACGGATTATTAAATAATAATAAATTATAAAACTGCACTGGTGGTCAGGTCACTGGTCATCAGTCACTAGTATAACTCCTCCTAAGCTCCAGTAAGTAAATGAAGTGTCTCACTCTCACTCTCCTATCTATTTTAATTTCTAAACGGAGAGGACGCCAGCCACGTCCTCTCCCTATCAATCTCAATGCACGTGTGAAAATGGCCGCGACGCGCGGCTCCTTATATAGAATCCGAGTCTCGCGATAGAATCCGAGCCTCGCGAGAATCCGACAGCGTGATGATGACGTTCGGGCGCGCTCGGGTTAACCGAGCAAGGCGGGAAGATCCGAGTCGCTCGGACCCGTGTAAAAAAACATGAAGTTCGGGCGGGTTCGGATTCAGAGAAACCGAACCCGCTCATCTCTAGAAACAATATCAGCAAATGGCTCTGTCAGCGCTAATTATAGACACTGCCATAATAAAGGAGCTTCAGTAGTACATTTTCTCCTGTTGACGTACGTGGCACAGGGGCCTATTTATCAAATACAGGGGCAGATGTAACAATGGGGCAGATGTATTAAGCCTTAACATGAGATAATGTTGAGACGCATAAGGAGTGATAAATGACAAGCCAATCAGCTCCTGTCATTTTTCAAACACAGCCTGTGACATGGCAGTTAGGAAGCTGATTGGCTGGTCATTTATCACTCTTTACCCGTCTCCAATTCTGTATGAAGCCGTGAAAGAGTGGAGAAGTGAGCCAGTGGAGAAGTTACCCATGGCAACCAATCAGCATTGAAGTAACATTTATAATCTGCATACTATAAAATAATACTGACCAGCTGATTGGTTGCCATGGACAACTTCTCCACTGGCTCACTTCTCCACTCTTATCTCTGCTTCATACATTTATCTCTTGTTAAGGCTTAATACATATAGGGGTATATTCAAAGTCTGATCCATTCCGACATGTATTTGTCGGAATGGATCCGACAACCCCTATTCAGTCCCATCTTAATTCGACTTTTTCAAGTTGAATTAAGATGGGACGCAGAGGAGGAGAAGGGGGGCGAACCGCGGGGGGACAGCCGGGTAGCATACAGGGAGATCAGCGCTACGGAGTAGCGCTGCAGCAGGATGTCACTCAGCCATCCGACCTCATGGCAGCTTCCACCCAGCTCCAGCAGCCGGGTGGAAGCTGCCGTGAGGTCTAGTGGCAGAGCTGAGTGACATTCAGCTGCAGCGCTACTGTAGCGCTGATCTCCCTGTATGCCCGCCGGCTGCCCCTGCGGCTCCCCCCCCCCCCCCCCCCCCCCGCCTCCTCTGGGTCCACATCTCAGTCCGACATTATTTTGATGTCGGACTGAGATTGTCGAAAAGGGGGCCAAAACCTGTCGGACTTGGCCCCGTTTTCGACATAAACACATGGATCGGCAGCTATTCCGCCGATCCATGTGCTTTTCGACAAGTCGATAAATTTAGCAAAATATTGAATAGGTCGAATCAGGATTCGACCTTAAAAAGTCGAAAACTGCCGTCTTTTCGACAGATGGCAGTTTTCGACTTCAATTGAATATACCCCTTGGTCCAATGAGAGATAACCTTCTTATCACTGGTTACTGATCTTAGATGCTACTCCAGCCAATCAGCTGCTGGCATGCGTTTGAATAATGACAGTTAGAAGGGGAGATCCATGTAAGATTAGCACCGAGAGTGATAACAACAATCCCACTCATTGTCACAACTGCCCCAGTATCTGTGACACATCCGCATCCAATAATTAGTAACTCCACCCTCTTTACATACATCATACAGAGCCCTCCTAGGGGCGGGAGACGATGCCTCTTGTCAGCTGAAGAAAACCGTTGGGCGTGGCTTGGAACGGTGGGCGTGGCAGACAGTGGGTGCACGAGCCGTTCACAGTAGGCGTGGTCAGTGTCCGCTTCCGTGTCTCCCCCTCCCCCCCCAGTTCAGGTCAGGAAGCTGCCTGTTGGGGGATCCTGGTGCAGAGTACCAGGTGCTGGTCAGCCACTAATGGGGGTGAGGGGAGGTGGTGGGACACGCAGTGTGAGCGGGGTCGGTGCAGAGGAGCCTGGGAGCCGGCAAAAGCCCAGCGTTACCACAGAATGTACCCAAGCCACTTTGGGGAACGTCACCCTGCTGGGGCTTTCCACCCTCTACAGCCAATCTCTGGATGCAGAGGGGCATGAGTTAAAGCAGAACTGACCAATCCCAAGGCACAGTCTGTTTAGATGCTTGTGATTGGTCCTCTCAGTGCTGTGATTAGACGTTTAGAATGGCGGTAGGATACCCGGGAAATGGTTGCTTGTAAAGAGCCGCCCACAGACCCAGGTAGCACAGGGGCATGGGAGGCGTACTGCTGCCTATATGTTCTCTGTAGTGCACGCACAGTCCCTGCTGCCTCCTCCGGACGGTGGGAGAAGACCGTGTCCTGCTGAATATTCTCCCCTTCCTCTGCATGACAGCTACTTCCCCCATCCCCTCCTCAACGCTGCTGCAGTACCCATTGCATCCTCCCCTTCTCCTCTGCCCACAGTGTAGCGCTGTGAGCACTGTGTGTGGCATTACTGTCTGACTGTGCTGTGCAAGATAGGAGAGTGGGTGTATTGCTAGTGTAACACTGGCATGTATGAGAGGAGGAGTGTTTGTACATAGGGCCTAATTCAGGCCTGGTCACGGCAGCAATCGTAGGCTGAAGCCCTATGCCGTGTGCGCACGCGCAGCAGCCGCACTGTGCATGTGCACACAGTGAGATGACTTCACACGCAGCCACTGCTGTCAAAAACATGGTGGGTAGCTGCAATGTTATTGCATGTCTGCGGGGAGTGGTGGGGGAAGGGCCTGGCATGCGGGGTGGACTAGCCCTGTGCTTAAAGATGCCGGAATCCCAAATGACAGTGCAGGACTGGTGTCAAAATCCTGAGTGAGGGATGTTGGTATACTGCCCTGGGGGGAGGGGGAGGTTAGGTTTAGGGATTAGAATGGGGTTTATGGTGCATGGTCGGGAAGGTTAGGGTTAGGCACCCACAAGGGAAGGTTAAGGTAGTTTCTGAGGGACTGTCGGGATTCTGATGGTCAGGATGCTGCTGTCAGTATTCTGACCGCCGGCATCTCGTCCATCGGGATATCATACTGAATCCGGGAGAACGGTTCTGCTGAGCTGCTGTCTGTACATGAGACGTACGTAGAGCTGTCTGACCCTAAACCTGCCCCTTGTCTCCTCTCCATCCCTCCCCTTCTACTTTCCATCCTCTTCACTTGCCTTTACTGATTGCTAATGCCCACACTCGCCCACTCTCCCAAAACAGCTGGGATGCTCCAGAAAATTGGGTACTGGGCGCAAGGAAGAGTAGACAAGTCTCCCGGTGCAGGGTTCTAGCCACCCACTTCATTTGGTCCCTCTGCTGATGATGTGATTCTCAATCATGCCATCATAGCCACGCCCCCACGGTACAATGGCAGTAATCTCTGGTGGGGTATGATAACACAATCGCAGCCGCCACGACCGTACCCTCTTATGTTGCATCCTGCTCCCTATGCCTTACTACGCCCCCACACACAGCCTCCTGTGTCGACTTGGCTGTAGAAATTTGGTTACCGTGCTGATGCCTCCATTATGTTAACAGAAGGGATTTGCCTTCTAGTGACATATTTACTGATTATCAGGTTTTTGACCCAATAATTAGAATTTCTTATCAATGCTATTTTGTGGCAATAACAATTTAACATTTCCCCAAATGTACTAAAAATCACACGCAGGGAATGGGGCTTTGAGAGGAGCCCATCCCTGCCATGTGTAAAGAGGTGAAATTATCTCAAAAGTAATCATTCCACTTCTACTTCGAGAGCTGGGGCCATGCTGTGCATGCGTGGTCTGCTGAAATGTGCGCTGAACATTCGGAACCCTTTCCTGGTATTTTCTGGGATATGTAGGGTACAGTGGTACAACATCCATCCAAAAATTTCATTATCTGCCAGGGCCAGCTTGGTAAATCTGACAGTTTTGCAGCCCTCATAGAAACCTAGGGGGCTTAGCTGCTGTCGGAAATGAAGGGATTACAGCAGATACAGTATTTGCAGGTATCCCCCTAAAACGTCTGTCTTTGGGGAATATCCCACAAATATTTAATGATAAATAGGTCCCTTGCTGCGTAACCTATACAGGTAATAAGTATAACACCACCTTGCTGCTGCAATAATCTACAGCTGGGCATATAGAGAAACGATTATGGGACCTGCTGTTTATTGAGTAAAGCAGCCCACTGATGAAAGTAATTTGAAATACATACATCTCAGCCTCAGAACAGTATCACCAGAACTAATATACAGTATATGAGATAAGAAACATGAAAATAGAATTTGCGTGGTATAGGGAAGATCGGCGGCCACGTGCTTTCCGACAAGTTGGATTTTCTGACATGTCGGATAAACGGGAGTATGATTGAAAAGGTCGAATCTGGATTTGACCTTAAACTCCTGTTAATCCGACAAGCCAGGAAATCAGACTTGAATTGAATACACCCCTATGTACTCGTACCTATAGTTTAATGCAGGAGATTTCAGAGAAATCTACAGAAGTCTTGTTAGTGCTGCAGACTGTAGACATCATTATTATCAATGGGGATTACAGTCTGACTACTATGTGCAAAAATATAATAGGTGTAGTACCCGAGCTTCTGGGCAAGAACAATTATTGTTAAACACACCAAACATGACCGGGGAACACCATGCAGTACCACTTGGCAGTACCTACCTGATAGATGTTCCTACTGTACCTAGTCTTTCAGTGTGATGCTATATTATTCATCTGAGCATTTGGTGGGTGTGCAGTGCACTTTATTCAGTGGGGACTCTGGTGGATTCTCTTTTAGGGATTTTATGTGTAAAGTATGACTCATTTGAGTATTTCTTGTCATTTCACATTAAATCTTGTATATTTTAGGTGTTGCGCTATTGCATTTCCTTTTCTTATTTTACATATTACATCCGATGATACATGGGAGGTGATTACGCTTCATTGAAAGAACTATAGACGTGATCTACCTGTGGCATCTGTGGTGTTTCTACTTGAATTAAGTGACCATCAAGCATTATGTGAACTATTTAAGGACACGTGACCAGGGAGGCGCCAGTGTCGGACAATGTTCTTATTTTGTAGACATCATTCATTTTTGGAAGTAAGGTGTAACTTCTCTAAGTGTCACATATGCTCCATCGGTATGCAGTTAAGTTGCCAGCAGTCGGGATCCCAGCGGTCAGGATTCTGACGCCGGGATCCCAACCACCGACAATGCTGACAGCCGGAATCCCAGCTAACAGGGGCTATTCCCCCTTGTGGGTGTCCACGACACCCATAGAGTGAGAATACAGCCTGCGGTGAGTGCAGCGAGCCACTGAGCCCGCAGCGTGGTGAGCGCAGCGAGCGTGCAAGGAGACTCTTTGCGCTCGCCCCACTGCCGCATTCTGACGATCGGGATGCCGTTGTCGGTGTACTGATGGTCGGCATCCCGATCGTCAGTAAATCCTACTGATCCCGCTGCATCTTCTGTTGTATTGTGCACTGCTGCCATTTCTACCATTACTTATAAAGCACCAACATATTCTGTTGCTCTTTAAAATTGGGAACAAACCAGTGATCAGTCAAGACTGACAGTCACAGAGAACAGAACGCCCTGTTCTCACGCTTATAGGGGGGAAATAATGTCATGTAGTGGGGAAGGGGAGAGAGGCTATACAGGCATGTCCAAACTGCGGCCCTCCAGCTGTTGTGAAACTACATATCCCAGCATGCCCTGACAGTTTTGCTGTCAGAGAATGCTAAAGCTGTGTCAGGGCATGCTGGGATGTGTAGTTTCTCAACAGCTGGAGGGCCGCAGTTTGGACATGCCTGGGCTATACGTTTAATGTAAAAGTGTGGATGGGTTAATCATGTTAATGCAATGGGGGTCTGGGCTTTTCATTTATTTTTTGGGTGTTTATTATTTAACGGTGGGAACTATTATTATATTAATGAGTCTTATTTAATAAAATAGTGGCATCTTGTCAGTGAATATTCCATTAAGGTGTGGTAATGGGACTATACATTTATTGCTGGGTAGTTGGGGCTTTGAATTGAATGAGAGACACAAAGTTTGGGTGAAGGAGAGCTATACTGTATATTGAATCTCAGGGCTGTTTGGGATAGATAAAGTCTACTGAATTTGTACAGTATTGGGGAAAAGTTGGCTCCGTGTGAGGAAATAGGAATATTTATTAAATGTGATTACTACTGATGTTATGTCGGTGAGTAGTAGGGAGGGAGATCATATTAAATATGGCTGCTATTAGGTTAATGTTGGGCTGCTTAGTGGGAAGGAGGCCTAGAAGGTCTATTGCTAGTCTCCCCACATTTCATTCACATATCTTTTTTCCAAACAGGGCCCGAACATTGCAGGTTCCAGACAAGCAGCAGCTAACCTTCAGCAGCATCAGGAGGTGAAAACTTCAAGAACAGGTAAGAGAAAGCAGTCTGCCAACTGTCCTGATCTGCTAGGGTAGTGATGATTTTGGTACACAGTCCCTACCAGTCACGACTCTGTCCAGGTTCTTTCTTCTAGTTACTGCTCAGCTAGTGAAGAGAGAGCTGCGTCTAGGGGTTCAGTATGTTTGACCGGCGGACAGGAATGCTGGCAGTCACAATACCGACGCTGGCATCTTGATCTGTAAAATCCTGACAGGGGCGAGGTAAGTATGTTATCCCCTCTCACCTACCCCCCACCCCCCTTTACCTGCAGCCTAACACTAACCCTCCCCCCTTAGTACCTAAACCTAACCTCTGACTGGTGGTGCCTAACCCCCTTCCCGCAGCCTAGCCCTAACACACCCCTCTTCACAGCCTAACCCTAACCTCCCCCAGGTGGCACCTAAATACCCCCCCCCCCACACACACACACACACACACACACACATACACATCGGCCCTAACCCTATAGCACCCACTATACTTACAGTCAGGATGCTGGCTGGTGGGATTTCAGGACCCCGACAGCCGGTATCTTCACCGCATCCCACGTGCAGTACTGCCTGTGTATTTGAGGGTGATATGTGGGTACACATTAGAGTGACGGGCAATTGGGGTAATGGTTGTTGGGGCCAATATTCCCTTTGTCCTGGACCATGCCAGATTGCCCGTACTATACTACACAATGTAATGAAGGATGACGTGACATCTTATTCCATCCTTCAGTACACTGCACATGTTCGCAGGCGATATCTTCCGGTTGGCCGTGCTGCAGGGCTGACCAGAAGATGCCGCCTGCAACCCGTGGAAGTGCGCAATCACTGGTACACAGTAGGCGATGCAGATGAGTTGTCTTTCCAATATGGCAAATCATCCCGACAACACTCTAGTGTGTACCCCGCCTTAGTGGCATATGTACCCTACAACCATTTCCTGTCATTTTTCAAACACAGCCTGGTATATGACAGTTAGGAGCCGATTGGCTGTTACTTTATCTCTCTCCACTTTATCTCTGTTCAAGGCTTAGTACATATGCTCCTATGTGGCCTAACACTGTCTAAAATGATAGACTCTCCACATGCATGAAGGTCGCGCCCTTTCATATGTCATCACTTTTTTTATACCTACAGTAAATCTACCTGTTAAGACCAGAAACTTGTCATGGGCCATTGGTGTTTGTTTACCCCCCTGGGTATAAGTTTTCAGGTAACCCCTGATACTCGGCATCTTAGGAGACTATTTTACTCAATTACCCTTATAAAACTCTTCTTCCCTCTATTTTCCTCCTGAAACTGAGACACTGACATGCAGCCTTGTCATCAGGGGCATTTTAAGAGAGGAGACCACCCGTGTGCAGCCTCCATTGCGGGTCCCCTCCTCCCTGGCAGCGAATAGACTCTGGCATTCCCCGGGAACATGGCGCCCATGCCTTGTTCCCGGGGACATCTCCAGTGTGCACGCGCAAATCACTCGGAACTGGCTGCGGCAGGCATTTTCCAAGTGATTTGTGTCTGCAGTGCAGGGTGGCCACCGAAGGGGTAAGTATAATATATGGGTGCAGGATGTGAGGTGTGCGCCCGGGGTGCACCGCACACCGTGTACCCATTATAGAAACGCTTATGCTTGTCATAACCAATGTAATAACATGAGTGGACAGTTCACTGTCTCATGCACAATGTGCATGTTCTGAAATGCTCTGCACAGCTGTGAGTGTCCTGGGGGTAAATTTGCTAAGATGGGAGTTCTATTTAAGATGGGCTGTTACCCATAGCAACCAATCAAATTCCAGGTATTATCTTCTAGAAGGTGCTAGATAAATGAGAAGTAGAATCTGATTGGTTGCTATGGGCAACATCCCATCTTAAATAGAACTCCCATCTTAGTAAATGTACCCCCTAGTGTGTGCTTTGCTTTCATTTGTTTTTTTAGTTTTGTTGTTTGGTAATTTTTTTTATTATTTTTTTGTATCTGGTTGTTCCATCCTGTTCGGAATTGGGAAACTGGGGCCGTATGCAGTATATAAGTCACAACATAAAGATGCTCAGACTCCAGTAAAATCCGCCATAAATAGCGGCAGTGTAACCTGTTTCATTATTATGGCAGCTGCCTTTCATTAGACGGAGAATGAATTTCAGTTTCAAAAAAATATCATAAGGCTTGGGTCTATTTACTAAGCCTTGGACGGAGATAAAGTGGATGGAGATAAAGTACCAGCCAATCAGCTCCTAACAGTTATGTCACAGGCTTGGTTTCAAAAATGGCAGTTAGGAGCTGTTTGCCTGGTACTTTATCTCCGTCCACTTTATCTCTGTCCAATAAGGTGAACCGACACTGCAGGACGGCATATCTCCAGTGGTGAGTGAGCATACGGCAGTGGGGAGGTGTGAGCATAGCGCGCGCTCACCGCTACCACAGGTCCGCTGCCTGCACCAATCTTTTAACAAGTATCCATCACTCCAAATTGGACATTACTTTGGCATACTGCACCAAGCCATTCAATTGCTTTGGAGTACTTATAAACAGCGGATTGTATATAGACTGCCTATGCTCACACCACACGCCTCTCCAAATGTGGTAATACTAATTGATAATTTGATATATGCATATATATGTTGTATTTCTGTAGTCTTTTACCAGTGTATCATTAAAATGTATTGTTATTTTTATACGTACATGCGCTCCCTGTTTATCTTATCTGAATGCAGATGTCCATCTGTATTTAGCGTTGGTCGCATCTATGTGACTGCCTCGTTCCCCATCCATCACATGGAGATAATAAGTGTCACCATCAGCATGCATATACACCAGTTCTACGCATGGTGCAGGAGATGGGACTGAAATCAGATGGATCTGATACGCTCAGCCCTGAATAGGCTACAATTCCATCAGCACTCCCATGGAGGACACTTACTCCACTTGCAAAAGCCCCATTCTCACCCACTAAGTCGTAGGTGTAGATGCATACAACCATGAGTCGCCTGTAATTGCAGTAAGTAGCATATGCAAGTCGTTTACGCCTGTGTAAGTGCCAGCAACTATCTATCATACAGGGTGGTATTCATGTGACCGACGGTCGGGAGACCGACGGTCACATGACCTCCTCCAGCATCCCGACCCCCACTATCCCGATGGTCGGCATGCCGACCAACAGGGACTATTTCCACTCGTGGGTGTCCACGACACCCATAGAGTGGGAATAGAACCCGTGGCGACCGTAGGTCGCCACCGAGCCCGCAGCGTGGCGAGCGCAGCTAGCCCGCAAGGGGCTTGCTGCACTCGCCTCACCCCGCCGGGATCCCGGCGTCGGTATGCTGCCGGGATCCCGGCGTCGGTAAGCTGACTGGCAGTCAGGAGACCGCCGGTCAGCCATACTACACCCATCATACACTATGTAGACAAAAGTGACTGGACACCCCACGTGCAAGAGAAATGGTGTGTTCCTGCAGCAGACACATGTTCATGAAGATATAATAGAAGGGTACTGGTTAGTTCATTTGCTAGCTAAATGCCTTGCGGAAGGAGCTAACTGAGTTTGGCTGCTCGATACACGTTGTATCATTTGAACTAGGGGAGTATCGGGTAGTTTGGATATATATATATATATACACTTATACACTTATATATACTGTGTGTATATGTGTGTTTATATTAGAGATGAGCGGGTTCGGTTTCTCTGAATCCGAACCCGCACGAACTTCATGTTTTTTTCACGGGTCCGAGCAGACTCGGATCCTCCCGCCTTGCTCGGTTAACCCGAGCGCGCCCGAACGTCATCATGACGCTGTCGGATTCTCGCGAGACTCGGATTCTATATAAGGAGCCGCGCGTCGCCGCCATTTTCACACGTGCATTGAGATTGATAGGGAGAGGACGTGGCTGGCGTCCTCTCCATTTAGATTAGGGTTGAGAGAGAGAGAGAGAGAGATTGACCTGAGGCTGTGATACTGTAGAAGAGAGTGCAGAGTTTAGTGACTGACGACCACAGTGACCACCAGACAGTGCAGTTGTTTGTTTTATTTAATATATCCGTTCTCTGCCTGAAAAAAACGATACACACAGTGACTCAGTCACATACCATATCTGTGTGCACTGCTCAGCCCAGTGTGCTGCATCAATGTATATATATATCTGACTGTGCTCAGCTCACACAGCTTATAATTGTGGGGGAGACTGGGGAGCACTGCAGTGCCAGTTATAGGTTATAGCAGGAGCCAGGAGTACATAATATTATATTAAAATTAAACAGTGCACACTTTTGCTGCAGGAGTGCCACTGCCAGTGTGACTAGTGACCAGTGACCTGACCACCAGTATATATAATATTAGTAGTATACTATCTCTTTATCAACCAGTCTATATTAGCAGCAGACACAGTACAGTGCGGTAGTTCACGGCTGTGGCTACCTCTGTGTCGGCACTCGGCAGCCCGTCCATAATTGTATATACCACCTAACCGTGGTTTTTTTTTCTTTCTTTATAGTCATACTAGTTACGAGTATACTATCTCTTTATCAACCAGTCTATATTAGCAGCAGACACAGTACAGTGCGGTAGTTCACGGCTGTGGCTACCTCTGTGTCGGCACTCGGCAGCCCGTCCATAATTGTATATACCACCTAACCGTGGTTTTTTTTTCTTTCTTTATACATACATACTAGTTACGAGTATACTATCTCTTTATCAACCAGTCTATATTAGCAGCAGACACAGTACAGTGCGGTAGTTCACGGCTGTGGCTACCTCTGTGTCGGCACTCGGCAGCCCGTCCATAATTGTATATACCACCTAACCGTGGTTTTTTTTTCTTTCTTTATACATACATACTAGTTACGAGTATACTATCTCTTTATCAACCAGTCTATATTAGCAGCAGACACAGTACAGTGCGGTAGTTCACGGCTGTGGCTACCTCTGTGTCGGCACTCGGCAGCCCGTCCATAATTGTATATACCACCTAACCGTGGTTTTTCTTTCTTTCTTTATACATACATACTAGTTACGCGAGTATACTATCTCTTTATCAACCAGTCTATATATTAGCAGCAGACACAGTACAGTGCGGTAGTTCACGGCTGTGGCTACCTCTGTGTCGGCACTCGGCAGCCCGTCCATAATTGTATATACCACCTAACCGTGGTTTTTTTTTCTTTCTTTATACATACATACTAGTTACGAGTATACTATCTCTTTATCAACCAGTCTATATATTAGCAGCAGACACAGCACAGTGCGGTAGTTCACGGCTGTGGCTACCTCTGTGTCGGCACTCGGCAGCCCGTCCATAATTGTATATACCACCTAACCGTGGTTTTTTTTTCTTTCTTTATACATACATACTAGTTACGAGTATACTATCTCTTTATCAACCAGTGTATATTAGCAGCAGACACAGTACAGTGCGGTAGTTCACGGCTGTGGCTACCTCTGTGTCGGCACTCGGCAGCCCGTCCATAATTGTATATACCACCTAACCGTGGTTTTTTTTTCTTTCTTTATACATACATACTAGTTACGAGTATACTATCTCTTTATCAACCAGTCTATATATTAGCAGCAGACACAGTACAGTGCGGTAGTTCACGGCTGTGGCTACCTCTGTGTCGGCACTCGGCAGCCCGTCCATAATTGTATATACCACCTAACCGTGGTTTTTTTTTCTTTCTTTATAGTCATACTAGTTACGAGTATACTATCTCTTTATCAACCAGTCTATATTAGCAGCAGACACAGTACAGTGCGGTAGTTCACGGCTGTGGCTACCTCTGTGTCGGCACTCGGCAGCCCGTCCATAATTGTATATACCACCTAACCGTGGTTTTTTTTTCTTTCTTTATACATACATACTAGTTACGAGTATACTATCTCTTTATCAACCAGTCTATATATTAGCAGCAGACACAGTACAGTGCGGTAGTTCACGGCTGTGGCTACCTCTGTGTCGGCACTCGGCAGCCCGTCCATAATTGTATATACCACCTAACCGTGGTTTTTTTTTCTTTCTTTATACATACATACTAGTTACGAGTATACTATCTCTTTATCAACCAGTCTATATTAGCAGCAGACACAGTACAGTACGGTAGTTCACGGCTGTGGCTACCTCTGTGTCTGCACTCGGCAGGCAGTCCATAATTGTATACTAGTATCCATCTCCATTGTTTACCTGAGGTGCCTTTTAGTTGTGCCTATTAAAATATGGAGAACAAAAATGTTGAGGTTCCAAAATTAGGGAAAGATCAAGATCCACTTCCACCTCGTGCTGAAGCTGCTGCCACTAGTCATGGCCGAGACGATGAAATGCCAGCAACGTCGTCTGCCAAGGCCGATGCCCAATGTCATAGTACAGAGCATGTCAAATCCAAAACACCAAATATCAGAAAAAAAAGGACTCCAAAACCTAAAATAAAATTGTCGGAGGAGAAGCGTAAACTTGCCAATATGCCATTTACGACACGGAGTGGCAAGGAACGGCTGAGGCCCTGGCCTATGTTCATGGCTAGTGGTTCAGCTTCACATGAGGATGGAAGCACTCAGCCTCTCGCTAGAAAAATGAAAAGACTCAAGCTGGCAAAAGCAGCACAGCAAAGAACTGTGCATTCTTCGAAATCCCAAATCCACAAGGAGAGTCCAATTGTGTCGGTTGCGATGCCTGACCTTCCCAACACTGGACGTGAAGAGCATGCGCCTTCCACCATTTGCACGCCCCCTGCAAGTGCTGGAAGGAGCACCCGCAGTCCAGTTCCTGATAGTCAGATTGAAGATGTCAGTGTTGAAGTACACCAGGATGAGGAGGATATGGGTGTTGCTGGCGCTGGGGAGGAAATTGACCAGGAGGATTCTGATGGTGAGGTGGTTTGTTTAAGTCAGGCACCCGGGGAGACACCTGTTGTCCGTGGGAGGAATATGGCCGTTGACATGCCAGGTGAAAATACCAAAAAAATCAGCTCTTCGGTGTGGAGGTATTTCACCAGAAATGCGGACAACAGGTGTCAAGCCGTGTGTTCCCTTTGTCAAGCTGTAATAAGTAGGGGTAAGGACGTTAACCACCTCGGAACATCCTCCCTTATACGTCACCTGCAGCGCATTCATAATAAGTCAGTGACAAGTTCAAAAACTTTGGGTGACAGCGGAAGCAGTCCACTGACCAGTAAATCCCTTCCTCTTGTAACCAAGCTCACGCAAACCACCCCACCAACTCCCTCAGTGTCAATTTCCTCCTTCCCCAGGAATGCCAATAGTCCTGCAGGCCATGTCACTGGCAATTCTGACGAGTCCTCTCCTGCCTGGGATTCCTCCGATGCATCCTTGCGTGTAACGCCTACTGCTGCTGGCGCTGCTGTTGTTGCCGCTGGGAGTCGATGGTCATCCCAGAGGGGAAGTCGTAAGCCCACTTGTACTACTTCCAGTAAGCAATTGACTGTTCAACAGTCCTTTGCGAGGAAGATGAAATATCACAGCAGTCATCCTACTGCAAAGCGGATAACTGAGGCCTTGACAACTATGTTGGTGTTAGACGTGCGTCCGGTATCCGCCGTTAGTTCACAGGGAACTAGACAATTTATTGAGGCAGTGTGCCCCCGTTACCAAATACCATCTAGGTTCCACTTCTCTAGGCAGGCGATACCGAGAATGTACACGGACGTCAGAAAAAGACTCACCAGTGTCCTAAAAAATGCAGTTGTACCCAATGTCCACTTAACCACGGACATGTGGACAAGTGGAGCAGGGCAGGGTCAGGACTATATGACTGTGACAGCCCACTGGGTAGATGTATGGACTCCCGCCGCAAGAACAGCAGCGGCGGCACCAGTAGCAGCATCTCGCAAACGCCAACTCTTTCCTAGGCAGGCTACGCTTTGTATCACCGCTTTCCAGAATACGCACACAGCTGAAAACCTCTTACGGCAACTGAGGAAGATCATCGCGGAATGGCTTACCCCAATTGGACTCTCCTGTGGATTTGTGGCATCGGACAACGCCAGCAATATTGTGTGTGCATTAAATATGGGCAAATTCCAGCACGTCCCATGTTTTGCACATACCTTGAATTTGGTGGTGCAGAATTTTTTAAAAAACGACAGGGGCGTGCAAGAGATGCTGTCGGTGGCCAGAAGAATTGCGGGACACTTTCGGCGTACAGGCACCACGTACAGAAGACTGGAGCACCACCAAAAACTACTGAACCTGCCCTGCCATCATCTGAAGCAAGAAGTGGTAACGAGGTGGAATTCAACCCTCTATATGCTTCAGAGGTTGGAGGAGCAGCAAAAGGCCATTCAAGCCTATACAATTGAGCACGATATAGTAGGTGGAATGCACCTGTCTCAAGCGCAGTGGAGAATGATTTCAACGTTGTGCAAGGTTCTGATGCCCTTTGAACTTGCCACACGTGAAGTCAGTTCAGACACTGCCAGCCTGAGTCAGGTCATTCCCCTCATCAGGCTTTTGCAGAAGAAGCTGGAGACATTGAAGGAGGAGCTAACACGGAGCGATTCCGCTAGGCATGTGGGACTTGTGGATGGAGCCCTTAATTCGCTTAACAAGGATTCACGGGTGGTCAATCTGTTGAAATCAGAGCACTACATTTTGGCCACCGTGCTCGATCCTAGATTTAAAGCCTACCTTGGATCTCTCTTTCCGGCAGACACAAGTCTGCTGGGGTTGAAAGACCTGCTGGTGACAAAATTGTCAAGTCAAGCGGAACGCGACCTGTCAACATCTCCTCCTTCACATTCTCCCGCAACTGGGGGTGCGAGGAAAAGGCTCAGAATTCCGAGCCCACCCGCTGGCGGTGATGCAGGGCAGTCTGGAGCGACTGCTGATGCTGACATCTGGTCCGGACTGAAGGACCTGACAACGATTACGGACATGTCGTCTACTGTCACTGCATATGATTCTCTCAACATTGATAGAATGGTGGAGGATTATATGAGTGACCGCATCCAAGTAGGCACGTCACACAGTCCGTACTTATACTGGCAGGAAAAAGAGGCAATTTGGAGGCCCTTGCACAAACTGGCTTTATTCTACCTAAGTTGCCCTCCCACAAGTGTGTACTCCGAAAGAGTGTTTAGTGCCGCCGCTCACCTTGTCAGCAATCGGCGTACGAGGTTACATCCAGAAAATGTGGAGAAGATGATGTTCATTAAAATGAATTATAATCAATTCCTCCGCGGAGACATTGACCAGCAGCAATTGCCTCCACAAAGTACACAGGGAGCTGAGATGGTGGATTCCAGTGGGGACGAATTGATAATCTGTGAGGAGGGGGATGTACATGGTGATATATCGGAGGGTGATGATGAGGTGGACATCTTGCCTCTGTAGAGCCAGTTTGTGCAAGGAGAGATTAATTGCTTCTTTTTTGGGGGGGTCCAAACCAACCCGTCATATCAGTCACAGTCGTGTGGCAGACCCTGTCACTGAAATGATGGGTTGGTTAAAGTGTGCATGTCCTGTTTTGTTTATACAACATAAGGGTGGGTGGGAGGGCCCAAGGACAATTCCATCTTGCACCTCTTTTTTCTTTTCTTTTTCTTTGCATCATGTGCTGATTGGGGAGGGTTTTTTGGAAGGGACATCCTGCGTGACACTGCAGTGCCACTCCTAAATGGGCCCGGTGTTTGTGTCGGCCACTAGGGTCGCTAATCTTACTCACACAGTCAGCTACCTCATTGCGCCTCTTTTTTTCTTTGCGTCATGTGCTGTTTGGGGAGGGTTTTTTGGAAGGGACATCCTGCGTGACACTGCAGTGCCACTCCTAGATGGGCCCGGTGTTTGTGTCGGCCACTAGGGTCGCTAATCTTACTCACACAGCTACCTCATTGCGCCTCTTTTTTTCTTTGCGTCATGTGCTGTTTGGGGAGGGTTTTTTGGAAGGGACATCCTGCGTGACACTGCAGTGCCACTCCTAGATGGGCCCGGTGTTTGTGTCGGCCACTAGGGTCGCTAATCTTACTCACACAGTCAGCTACCTCATTGCGCCTCTTTTTTTCTTTGCGTCATGTGCTGTTTGGGGAGGGTTTTTTGGAAGGGCCATCCTGCGTGACACTGCAGTGCCACTCCTAGATGGGCCCGGTGTTTGTGTCGGCCACTAGGGTCGCTAATCTTACTCACACAGCTACCTCATTGCGCCTCTTTTTTTCTTTGCGTCATGTGCTGTTTGGGGAGGGTTTTTTGGAAGGGACATCCTGCGTGACACTGCAGTGCCACTCCTAGATGGGCCCGGTGTTTGTGTCGGCCACTAGGGTCGCTTATCTTACTCACACAGCGACCTCGGTGCAAATTTTAGGACTAAAAATAATATTGTGAGGTGTGAGGTATTCAGAATAGACTGAAAATGAGTGTAAATTATGGTTTTTGAGGTTAATAATACTTTGGGATCAAAATGACCCCCAAATTCTATGATTTAAGCTGTTTTTTAGTGTTTTTTGAAAAAAACACCCGAATCCAAAACACACCCGAATCCAACAAAAAAAATTCGGTGAGGTTTTGCCAAAACGCGTTCGAACCCAAAACACGGCCGCGGAACCGAACCCAAAACCAAAACACAAAACCCGAAAAATTTCAGGCGCTCATCTCTAGTTTATATATGATTGTGAGAATCCTGACAGGTGCAATTTAAGTACAATAAACTTAACTTTCCTCAATTTTCCCCTAACCCTCCCCCCGCAGCCTAAACCAAACCTCCCACTCACGGCTTACCTCTCTGGTGTCCCTGAAAACAGTCATACTAGATTATGGCGGTCGGGGCTCTGAGAAGTGTCGGGATTCTGGTGTCGGCATTTTGACTCACCGGGATCCAACCCTGATCCCATAAATATATAAAGTCCCATAAATATATAAATTCTCTGTGTCTTTTGTCATTAATGCGTGGAAGAACGGTCATTACAGGAATGCACCTCGCCCTGGAAGACCCCCAAAACTGCACCCCAAGGACCGGAGAGTGCTAAAGAGGGAGCTATGAAAGATATAGGGTCGTCCCATGCATTCCATTGCACACGAGTTCCAAATGGAAACTAATGTGCCGGTTTCGACAAGAACACTTCGTAGAGAGGCCCATGCACTTGTATATTATATGCAAGTAGCTGTTCATAAACCTCTAATCACAAAGAGGAATGCAGCCCAGCTCTTATGATGGTGTAAAGAGCGCAAAAACTGGACAGTGGAACAGGCACTGTGCATGCACCCGCGGGCCCACTGCAAAAATTCCGGTTGGAACGCAATTTGCGATCCAACATGAATTAGCCCCTTGATCCAGATCCATCATGCCATGTAGGAGCCGATGTGTCCTCACACTTCTTTGCTAAAAAGTGCTGCACGGCGCTGTGATGCGTACGCAACATGGCATAGTCTACCTCCAGCAATCCTTTGTTGGTGTGCTACTATTCGTGGGAGCGTGCGTATGTTTCCCGAAGTGAGTAGTGTGAGCATGTGTATGCACGCTCTCGCTACAGTACACCATGCCGGGATAACAAACTGCGATGCAAACTCATTGCAGGAAAGATGTGTATGGACACATGTGTATGATGAAGGTCAAACATACAGTACATGCATGCATGCATACATACATACATACATACATACATACATAAATACATACGTACTTTCACATGTAGATATATGGCCCTGGCCCCGAAAGGGGGTGCACTTTTTTTTATTGAAACCCTACCAGTATTTTAAATTGAGTAATGAAGGGTATGTGTAATTGTCAATAATTTCTATTTTCCTCTGATTCTCGTTAATCACGCTCCAAGTTTGCCGCCTACGCATTGCACTAAGCTGCCGTTATCTTTGTCCAGTCACTAACCTTATGTTAATAGCTTTTCCTGTGATATCGCCTACTGCTGGTGAGCTGTGTCTTGCCCCGGTTCTGGAGGAGTATGAGACAGAGTAGCAGCAGCAAAGTCCTGGTATAGGCAGTTGCCAGCATTATGACATCACAGCATGACCTCACAGACAGACAGACCAGACACACACACACAAACAGACCAATGCATTTTCTATGTGCATTTTAATGATTGGGGCCCTGACCCGGCCAAAAGGGGTTGATATTTTCACTTGAAACCCCACCAGTATTTTAAGTTGGCTAATGAAGGGTATGTGTACTAAGTTTGGTCCAGATCCATTAAGGCATGTAGGAGCCTATGAAGAAAGGACCATCGATGGTTGCATGTCCGGATGCCTCGGTTGTCTGGACTGCGCCCAGAGCTGGATTAAGGCATGGGGGGGCTGGGGTACTTAAGACAGGGGGGTCCTAAAGTCTAAAACTAAAGTTATAATACAAATTATATATGCTATAAATGATACAAGCTGTATCATTTTTGAATTAGGGGAGTATTGGGTAGTTTGTGTATATATATTATATATATATATATATATATATAAAAAAAAAATATATATATATATATATACACTTATATATACTGTGTGTGTGTGTGTGTGTGTGTGTGTGTGTGTGTGTGTGTGTGTGTGTAAATATATATATATAGATAATATATATATATATATATATATACATACATATGGATTGGGTCAGATATGCCGGCGGTCAGAATACCGACCGCGGCATCCTGATGGTGAGAATCCTGACAGGAGCAAGGTAAGTATACTTAACTTTCCCCAATTTTCCCTAACCCTCCCCCCGCAGCCTAAACCAAACCTCCCCCCTCGCGGCTTACCTCTCTGGTGGCCCTGCAAACAGTCATACTGGATTATGGCGGTTGGGGCTCTGAGAAGTGTCGGGATTCCGGTGTCGGCATATTGACTCACCAGGATCCTGACCTGATCCCATAAAAAATATATATATATATTTGATGGGCAAGTTGTCTGACTAACCTGTGGCTAGTCATTACGCTGAGCTTAAGCACTCCCTGAATGATTTAAATTTCCAAATTATCGATCATGTCCCTAAATCTTTGAGGGGTGGTGACCATGTGGGGCAACTTTTACGTATGGAGGCCAGGTGGATTTACACCCTTAACACCACTAGACCTAGGGGTTTAAATTATAAGATCCAATGGAGTCTGTTTCAGTGAGTATTAGCTAGTAGCTTGCATCTGCTACATGTGTCCATTGGTTTATCATCTCATCTATGTTGTCAGTAAAATACGCACCTAACTAACTAGTAGTAAAGGTCTTTTTGAGAACATAAGGATTAAGTGAAATATTCTGCCAGTTAACATGGGACAAGGACCTAGGCATGTAACTTATGTTTTTCAATATATTTTGTTACATAATATGGTGAATATGCCATTGAATATGGTAATCATTAGGCTGTCTGGTGTCACTGGATCCACCCGTATGTTTTTAATGGCATGTTGTATATAGAATGTTTTTATAGTGCTTGATATCAATGTTTACACGTTACACACAGCGATAGTGTTTATTGTACATGTTTCAAAGCATGCTTTTTACTATAACATAAGCAATTTTTCTTTTGCACAGCCCCGGGATCTGGCTCATTCAGCTTCCTGTTGCCGGGAAGCGCTGGTTGCTACAACCGCAGCGTCAATCTCGGTAACCAGGAAGACGACGCTGCTATGACCTCGGGGCCATGTTACGTCACTGCACTGCATGTGAGGACCGGGCCGGAAGTGATTCTCAGCTCCGTCACCTGGAGCTCGTCCTGTTCTATCACATAAAGGTATGTTCTTTTCACATGTTGTTTGTATCACCTTGAAAAAGGGGCGTCACGGCCCCGAAACGTTGGGACAGAGTGATGTAATTAACACGTTGTTTCTGCTTATCTGTTGACATCAGCCTCTGAGTGCCGCCGCTTGCTGGGATTTACATGTACTGTATATGGAATTTACCGAAGGGCACCGCAGCACTATATTATTTATGAAGTAAGTGCAGATTAATTTGCCATATATTTGGATCAAGCCCAAATACTGAAAGACTGAACCGGGAGACCCAGTGCGGAGGACCAGTGGAAGTGGTGAAGGAGGTGCTGTGGTTGCCGTGGATATACAAACTAGAGATGAGCGGGTTCGGTTCCTCGGAATCCGAACCCGCCCGAACTTCAGGTTTTTTTACACGGGGCCGAGCGACTCGGATCTTCCCGCCTTGCTCGGTTAACCCGAGCGCGCCCGAACGTCATCATCCCGCTGTCGGATTCTCGCGAGGCTCGGATTCTATCGCGAGACTCGGATTCTATATAAGGAGCCGCGCGTCGCCGCCATTTTCACACGTGCATTGAGATTGATAGGGAGAGGACGTGGCTGGCGTCCTCTCCGTTTAGACTAGAGTACTAGAGAGAGACACAAATTTTGGGGAGCATATTATTAGGAGGAGTACTACTTGCTGCTGATAGTGTGACCAGTGACCACCAGTTTAATTAATCCGTTCTCTGCCTGAAAAAAAACGATACACAGTGTGACACAGTCACATACCATATCTGTGCTCAGCCCAGTGTGCTGCATCATATGTAATACTGTATATCATTATCTGACTGTGCTGAGTGCTCACTGCTCACACAGCTTAATTGTGGGGGAGACTGGGGAGCAGTTATAGCAGGAGTACATATTTTAAGTACAGTGCACACTTTTGCTGCCAGAGTGCCACTGCCAGTGTGACTGACCAGTGACCACTGACCACCAGTATTGTGATTGTCTGCTGACCACCAGTATAATTGTGATTGTCTGCCTGAAAAAGTTAAACACTCGTCGTGTGGTGTTTTTATAAACGCATTCTGCAGACAGTGTCCAGCAGGTCCGTCATTACATAATATATACCTGTCCGGCTGCAGTACTAGTGTGATATATATATATATTTTAATTTTATCTCATTATCATCCAGTCTATATTAGCAGCAGACACAGTACGGTAGTCCACGGCTGTAGCTACCTCTGTGTCGGCAGTCGCTCGTCCATCCATAATTGTATACCACCTACCCGTGTTTTTTTTTTTTTCTATCTTCTTGATACTAGTAGCTTACTTTAGGAGTCTGCAGTGCTGACAGACAGTGTCCAGCAGGTCCGTCATTACATAATATATACCTGTCCGGCTGCAGTACTAGTGTGATATATATATATATTTTAATTTTATCTCATTATCATCCAGTCTATATTAGCAGCAGACACAGTACGGTAGTCCACGGCTGTAGCTACCTCTGTGTCGGCAGTCGCTCGTCCATCCAAAATTGTATACCACCTACCCGTGGTTTTTTTTTTTTTCTATCTTCTTGATACTAGTAGCTTACTTTAGGAGTCTGCAGTGCTGAGTCTGACAGACAGTGTCCAGCAGGTCCGTCATTACATAATATATACCTGTCCGGCTGCAGTACTAGTGTGATATATATATATATTTTAATTTTATCTCATTATCATCCAGTCTATATTAGCAGCAGACACAGTACGGTAGTCCACGGCTGTAGCTACCTCTGTGTCGGCAGTCGCTCGTCATCCATAAGTATACTAGTATCCATCCATCTCCATTGTTTACCTGAGGTGCCTTTTAGTTGTGCCTATTAAAATATGGAGAACAAAAATGTTGAGGTTCCAAAAATAGGGAAAGATCAAGATCGACTTCCACCTCGTGCTGAAGCTGCTGCCACTAGTCATGGCCGAGACGATGAAATGCCAGCAACGTCGTCTGCCAAGGCCGATGCCCAATGTCATAGTACAGAGCATGTAAAATCCAAAACACCAAATATCAGTAAAAAAAGGACTCAAAAATCTAAAATAAAATTGTCGGAGGAGAAGCGTAAACTTGCCAATATACCATTTACCACACGGAGTGGCAAGGAACGGCTGAGGCCCTGGCCTATGTTCATGGCTAGTGGTTCAGCTTCACATGAGGATGGAAGCACTCAGCCTCTCGCTAGAAAAATGAAAAGACTCAAGCTGGCAAAAGCACAGCAAAGAACTGTGCGTTCTTCGAAATCCCAAATCCACAAGGAGAGTCCAATTGTGTCGGTTGCGATGCCTGACCTTCCCAACACTGGACATGAAGAGCATGCGCCTTCCACCATTTGCACGCCCCCTGCAAGTGCTGGAAGGAGCACCCGCAGTCCAGTTCCTGATAGTCAGATTGAAGATGTCAGTGTTGAAGTACACCTAGATGGGCCAGGTGTTTGTGTCGGCCACTAGGGTCGCTTAGCTTACTCACACAGCTACCTCATTGCGCCTCTTTTTTTCTTTGCGTCATGTGCTGTTTGGGGAGTGTTTTTGGAAGGGCCATCCTGCGTGACACTGCAGTGCCACTCCTAGATGGGCCAGGTGTTTGTGTCGGCCACTAGGGTCGCTTAGCTTAGTCATCCAGCGACCTCGGTGCAAATTTTAGGACTAAAAATAATATTGTGAGGTGTGAGGTGTTCAGAATAGACTGAAAATGAGTGGAAATTATGGTTTTTGAGGTTAATAATACTTTGGGATCAAAATGACCCCCAAATTCTATGATTTAAGCTGTTTTTTAGTGTTTTTTGAAAAAAACACCCGAATCCAAAACGCACCCGAATCCGACAAAAAAAATTCGGTGAGGTTTTGCCAAAACGCGGTCGAACCCAAAACACGGCCGCGGAACCGAACCCAAAACCAAAACACAAAACCCGAAAAATTTCAAGTGCACATCTCTAATACAAACCCCCATGCTCTTAAGAACTGCCGTGAGACAGTTCTCACCTACGTCTGGTAATTGCACATTGTTGGACTCTCTGTCTGGATATCACTTGCTGCTAGATTCTTCATGTTGCTATTTTTGTTTTTACTGTGTGTGATTGTATCATTAAATCTGTTTTAAACTGTGCTTCACTATATGCACTTTATCTTTTTCTTTGCTGGATAATACTGCACAGCAAACAATTAGTACCAGCACACATGTCATTTATTTTATTTGTTGTCCGTGTGGACTCCTGTATGTGGGTAAAACCGCACGACAAGAATGTCTATGCATAGAACGTCTATACGGGCCGCGTTAGGTGGTGAGTGTCAGGCACAGCCAGTGGCGAGACACTTTGCTAAGTATAAACACAATTTGTCCACACTCAAATACAACATTATAGATCAACAACCTGCGAGTGTTAGAGGAGGTGATAGGAACAAGCTGCTGCTGCAGTGAGAGGCTAGGTACCACTATCCCATGGGCATAGGTGTGCGCAGGGGGGGTGCCTGGTGCGCACAGGCACCCCCTAATGTCTGGCACCCTGATCTCACATGCCTGATGCAGCGATCGCTGAGCAGGCTGATTACTGTCCCCTCTGCGCTGCACCCTGTCAGGACTGCATTACTGACCAGACGCCTGGGTTAATCAAGGGTGCCACTGCCACCAGCTTTCAAACTCCCAGCTCCACCTCCATGTACAAAAACAGCGTGATGTGATGTGATTACGCCATGCTGTTCGCACGCCCACCTGTCACACCCGCCACACGCCCACCTCTCTCCTTCTATGCTATGCCAACGCCAGCCACTGATGAGGAGCAGCATGCAGCCAGCGTTCCTCTTAGGAATACAAATTCAATACTGGCAGGCGGTCGGCAGAAACATTGACACGTCACTCATTTTTCCAGCAGCAGCAGCAGCAGCAGTACTAGTCTGCGACTGTCAGTGTCAGTGAGTGACTGCAGCTTGCAGGGGAAAGAGCGGGGGAGCCAGACCAGGCTGAGGAGGGGCAGTGTAATTGCAGTGAGTGCCATCATGGGTGTT
This sequence comes from Pseudophryne corroboree, assembly GCF_028390025.1. Lineage (NCBI taxonomy): Eukaryota > Metazoa > Chordata > Amphibia > Anura > Myobatrachidae > Pseudophryne > Pseudophryne corroboree. The sequence continues at coordinate 129,141,741 of NC_086453.1, forward strand.
TGTTTGGTGCACTCCACATCATCTGACAATGCATCTGCATTATTAGGATTGGTACAAGGGTGGATATTTTATATTGCGTTAACCATCAATAGATGATGCTAAACACGCCCAAAAGGCGGTGCTAGACACACCCCTCCAACGGTGCACCCCCTAATAAAATGTGCTGCGCACACCTATGCCCATGGGGTCTTAATGAGCAACTCTCGTTGAATTGCTTCATCAAATAGAGCAATGTGATACATGATTTTGTTACCGTTTGTTGGTCCATAATGAATTGAACATCTGTTAGACATTAACCATGTTAATGAATGAACTTGCAGACATTTATATTTTTGTACGATTTTTTGTAACTTATTAAATATGTATTAAGTATGGCCCAGTCTTATACATGTGGTAGAAGGCATTCATTTGTATTGCACTGTGTTATTATTTGTTAATTGGTTCCCTAGGTTACCGGAGCGAGGACGGGGATTTGAGCGCGCTACACACGGCGGTGAGCAATGACGTCATCCACCCCCGCCAACGCAACGGGCTGGAAGGGAGTCTGCACGAGGAGAGGTGGAGGTATAAAGGTACTGTATGTGTTTGTTAATGCTGTTTTGGTTCTGACGTAAGTTAAATATAACTGAAACGTTAACCTGACCTAAGAGCTTAGACTCTTTATTTGTCATTGCTGTTCAAGTCCCTACTGAGTGCCGCCTTTCTACCAATTCCTACATTTACGTTCAGCACGGGAAGGCACCAGGGCATTCATTGAGGATGTTCGAGTGCTGGTAACACACAGATAGATAGCAGGGACGTGCAGTCAGGGGAGGCAGTGCCTCCCCTGTCATTAATGATTAAAATATTATAAAGAAGATACTTATGACTAGTGATGTGCACCGGAAATTTTTCGGGTTTTGTGTTTTGGTTTTGGATTCGGTTCCGCGATTTGGCAAAACCTCCCTGAAAATTTTTTGTCGGATTCGGGTGTGTTTTGGATTCGGGTGTTTTTTTACAAAAGACCCTCAAAAAAAGCTTAAATCATAGAATTTGGGGGTCATTTTGATCCCATAGTATTATTAACCTCAATAACCATAATTTCCACTAATTTTCAGTCTATTCTGAACACCTCACACCTCACAATATTATTTTTAGTCCTAAAATTTGCACCGAGGTCGCTGGATGGTTAAGCTAAGCGACACAAGTGGCCGACACAAACACCTTGCCCATCTAGGAGTGGCACTGCAGTGTCAGACAGGATGGCACTTCAAAAAAATAGTCCCCAAACAGCACATGATGCAAAGAAAAAAAGAGGCGCACCAAGGTCACTGTGTGACTAAGCTAAGCGACACAAGTGGCCGACACAAACACCTGGCCCATCTAGGAGTGGCACTGCAGTTTTCTAGCGAGGATGAGTGCTTCCATCCTCATGTGAATCTGAACCACTAGCCATAAACATAGGCCGGGGCCTCAGCCGTTCCTTGCCACTCCGTGCCGTAAATGGCATATTGGCAAGTTTACGCTTCTCATCAGATGCTTTCAATTTTGATTTTTGGGTCATTTTACTGAACTTTTGTTTTTTGGATTTTACATGCTCTCTACTATGACATTGGGCATCGGCCTTGGCAGACGACGTTGATGGCATTTCATCGTCTCGGCCATGACTAGTGGCAGCAGCTTCAGTACGAGGTGGAAGTGGATCTTGATCTTTCCCTATTTTAACCTCCACATTTTTGTTCTCCATTTTTTAATGTGCGGAATTATATGCCAGTATCAATAGCAATGGCCTACTACTATATATACTGTGCACAACTGAAATGCACCACAGGTATGGATGGATAGCATACTTGACGACACAGAGGTAGGTAGAGCAGTGGCCTTCCGTACCGTACTGCTATATATACTGGTGGTCACTGTCAGCAAAACTCTACACTGTACTCCTCCTATATAATATACTGGTGGTCCCCAGTCCCCACAATAAAGCAGTGTGAGCACAGATATATGCAGCACACTGAGCACAGATATGGAGTGTTTTTCAGGCAGACAACGTCTACTGGTGGTCACTGTCAGCAAAACTCTGCACTGTACTCCTCCTATATAATACCAGAATCAGGTTTATTGGCCAGGTATACTTGCGTATACTAGGAATTTGTCTTCGGTTTGCTTTACAACAGCCAAGTAGGTAACAGATAAGCAGGTGGGGGGGTAAGCAAAGTCACACAGATAGGGTATACGGTAGGAACACAAGTGAGTTACATGTACGTCTAGTCAGTCAATGTTCAGGAGTTCAGCAGGCGGACCGCTTGGGGAAAGAAACTTTTGAGGCTTCTGGCGGACCTGGCGGGGACGGCCCTGTAACGCCTGCCTGAAGGAAGCAAGTTAAACATGCTGTGGCCGGGGTGTAGCTGGTCTTTTACTATCTTCATTGCCCGCTTTTTAGCTCTGGACAAGTACAGGTCCTGGACTGAGGGAAGGTCGGCCCCCGATGATCTTCTCTGCGGTTCTGACCACCTTTTGGAGCTTGCATCTGTCCCTCGCGCTGGCGGAGCTGTACCATACGAGTATCGAGGAGCACAGTACCGACTCCACAATCGCGGAGTAGAAGAGTAGCAGAAGCTTCTGTGGGATGTTGAACTTCCTTAGTTGCCTGAGAAAGAACAACCTCTGCTGCGCTTTCCCAACAGTGGCGTCAGCGTTGGACCCCCATTTAAGGTCCCGGGAGATTGTGGTCCCTAGAAACTTGAATGAGTCCACTAGCGATACCACACTGTCAGCTATCGTTAGCGGAGGTGCACTAGATGACTTCTTCCTGAAGTCCACTATCATCTCGACAGTTTTGAGGGGGTTGAGCTCGAGGTTGTTGTGGATGCACCACTGGGCCAGCCGGTCTACTTCCCGTCTATAGGCCGATTCGTCCCCATCCTTGATGAGGCCGATGACGGTGGTGTCATCGGCGAATTTGATGATCCTTACTGATTGCACCTCTGAGGTACAGTCATTTGTGTACAGGGAGAAGAGCAGGGGCGAGAGTACACAGCCCTGAGGGGCCCCTGTACTAATGGACCGCGCTTGAGAGGTGAATTCCCCCGCTTTCACCACCTGTGTCCTATCTGTCAGGAAGTCTATTATCCAGGAACAGGTAGCTTCTGGGACCCCTAGGCGAAGTAATTTGGGGTGGAGGATGCTGGGGACGATTGTATTGAAGGCCGAGCTGAAATCGACAATCAGGACCCTCGCGTAGGTACCGGGAATGTCTAGGTGCTGTAGAATGTAGTGCAGGCCCAGGTTGACTGCATCCTCGACACACCGATTTGAGCGATAGGCGAACTGCAGGGGGTCCAGTTGGGGGCCAGTCACAGTTTTCAGGTGATTCAAAACCAGACGCTCAAACGTTTTCATGACCACAGACGTCAGTGCTATCGGCCTGTAGTCGTCCAGGTTCGTGATAGTGGGTTTCTTGGGGACCGGGACTATAGTAGACCTTTTGAGGCAGGAAGGGACTTTCTGTAGCTCCAGCGATTTATTGAAGATCTTGGTGAATATGGGGGCGAGCTGACCCGCACATGCTCTTAGGGCAGATGGTGACACTCCGTCAGGACCCGGAGCTTTCCTGGTTTTGGCCCTTTTGAACAATGCCTTTGATACAGCTGCTCCCCAGTCCCCACAATTAAGCAGTGTGAGCACAGATATATGCAGCACACTGAGCACAGATATGGAGTGTTTTTCAGGTAGACAACGTATACTGGTGGTCACTGTCAGCAAAACTCTGCACTGTACTCCTCCTATATAATACAGCTGCTCCCCAGTCCCCACAATTAAGCAATAAGCACAAATATTATTAATAAACAGAGAGGACGCCAGCCACGTCCTCTCCCTAACATTTCCAATGCACGAGTGAAAATGGCGGCGACGCGCGGCTGCTTATATAGAATCCGAATCTCGCGAGAATCCGACAGCGGGATGATGACGGTCGGGCGCACTCGGGTTTACCGAGCCATACGGGAGAATCCGAGTATGCCACGGACCCGTGTAAAATGGGTGAAGTTCGGGGGGGTTCGGTTTCCGAGGAACCGAACCCGCTCATCACTACTAATGACACATATTCTGTGTCATGAGTATCTGCTTTATATTATCCTAATCGTACCTCCTGTCTAAAATGTGTTTGGGAGGCACCGATCGTGGTGCCTCCCTGTCAGACAGGGAAAGGTATGGAGAGCGGGGGGCGGGTACGGGCGGAGCCTACCAATGGGCATTAAAAGCCCATTGAAATAACATGGGAAAGCGGCACCATTAGAGGTGCCGCTTTCACACAGGGACATGCTTTCAACCTATGAAAGCACGTCCCCTGTCAGTCAGGCCACAGTGATTGGCCAGCGGATCCGTCACTGGATCCGCTGTCAATCACTGTTGTGGGCGCGGCGGAGGTGCGGGTGTCGGCGGAGGTGCTGGCGGCGGAGGTGCGGGTGTCGGCGGAGGTGCTGGCGGCGATAGGCGGCGGAGGTGCGGGCGACGGAGGTGCAGGCGGCCGGGCGGCGGTGCAGAGTTTGGGCAGCGGAGCGGTACCAATTTCAAAAATGGCGCCATAGCGTCATTTTTTAAATTCAAGATGGCCACCGCGAGCTGCGTCATCGCCCCGCCCCCTCCGGCTGACTTATATAAGTCAGCGCGAGGGAGCGGCTGTCAGTCCGACGGCGGAGGAGGAGCGGAGAAGAGCTCCTGAAGGCAGAAGATTTCGGAAGTCCTGGATGGGCGGCGGCTATGCAAAAGAGCTTAGCAGCCGCCGCCCACCAGGTGAAGATGCTGGAAGCCCTGGGGAAGGCGGCAGCCATGCAAAAGAGCTTAAAGGCCGCCGCCCCCAAGTGAAGACCCTGTCAAATAAACTATTTTTTTTTAAAGAGACTGGTGTTTTTATTTTAATATTTTCTTTACAAGTGGAGAACAGGTGCCAGCATGCTTGTGGTTCTCCATGTGCCAGCATGCTAGGGCAGGCTTGCTGGGACCTGTTGGCCACCTGTAAAGAACAATATTACTGTTCTTTTCAGGTGGACCACAGGTGCCAGCGGGCCATTTATGTCCGGGCATGCTGGCACTTGTGGTTCTCCAAGTGCTGGCATGCTGGGGCAGGCTTGCTGGGACCTGTAGGGCACCTGTCAAGAACAATATTAACATTGAACCCCGCACCCACCGCCACCAGGGGTGTGGGGCACAGCACTGGGCTATCAGCCCAGTGCTGGTTGTTGCTCGGGAGAGGGACCCCATTTTCATTTTTTGGGGTCCCCACTTCCGAGGAATTCCAGCCCTGGGCTGACTGGTTTGGGGGGGCAGATTAATGTTATGGCAGGGGGACCCCATACCGAGTGTCTCCCCTGCTATGGCATTACCCCCCCCCTCCCCCCGGCTGGTTCTGCCCGGTGCTGGTTTCACGAATGTGGGGGGGGGGGTCTACACTGCTTGTGCCTCCCCAGCCACCGACCTCACCGCACGCCACTGATAGATAGATAGATAGATAGATAGATAGATAGATAGATAGATAGATAGATAGATAGATAGATAGATAGATAGATAGATAAAACCCAGAGCCTACCTTCAAATTGAAAGCATAACTTAAAAATAAATACTGACTTACAAATTGGCGAGTGAGGGCCTGAAGCTTCCTCTCTTATCTCTCCACCCTGCCAGCACAGCCACAAATCCACAGTACTCCACATGCTTCCAGGGAAGGGAACGTCCTTCTTCCCTGCAGCCTGTGTGCTCAGCCAGTCACTGAGCTGCAGGCTGCAGCTCATACTTACCTACTCTCCCGGAAGCTGCGGGAGGCTCCCGTTTTTTGGGGTAGCCCCCCGCACCCCCGGAAGAGTGGGCAGCTCTCCCGCTTCCTGCTCACACCCTAGTGATGCGAGCAGGATGGAGAGATAACCTCCCGCATTCGCGGGTCCGTCGGGTGGAGAAGGGGTTAAAATGACGCAAATCGCGTGTCCCCTCGAGCGAATCGAGGGGACACGGTGCACTAATTGGGGTTCCCGGTCACTCTACTAAGAAAACGCCACAAAAAATTAAAAAAACTCATGTCGACCTTTTTTCATGTCGACCTAGTACATGTTGACCTAGAGTCCCTTTCGACCTAGAAACCATGTCGACCTACTTACTGTCTACCAATAGTGGTCGAACTAGACACTGTCGACCTAAGTCTAGTCTATCTAACATATCGCACCCGTAAGTGGGTGTACGTACATGAACAGACTAGATGGGCCAAGTGGTTCTTATCTGCCGTCACATTCTGTGTTTCTATGGGGGTTATTCCGAGTTGATTGCACATAGCAACTTTTTGCTGCTCATGCGATCAACTAGAAGCCGCCTTTGGGGGAGTGTATTTTAGCATAGCAGGGCTGCGATCGCTTGTGCAGCCCTGCTATGCTAAAAAAGTTTTGTGTAAAACTAGACTAGCGCTGCAGTTACTTACCCTGTGCGATGGATCCAGCGATGAAGGTCCCGGAATTGACGTTAGACAACTGCCCTCCAAACGCCTGGACACGCCTGCGTTCGGATCTCCTCGCCCGGAAAACGGTGAGTATCTGCCCACGGAATGCCTCCCACGCTGTCAATCTTCTTGCGATCGCTTTCTTCTTTCTTTTGGACGCTGCCTGGCGACCGACGTGCGTGCACAATGCGGCCGCCGCGCATGCGCAGTTCTGACCTGTTCGCACCGCAGCAATGAACCACTGCGTGCGAACGGGTCGGAATGACCCTCAATATCCCTTCACAATGGGCTGCAAGCTGAAATATTTTGATCAACATATGAAAAAAAATCCCCATACTTTTATTTGCTAGATACACACAGATTTGCAATATACTGTATTACTGTTATTGCTAATAGTAAAATCTTCCTGTTTTCTTTTTAACAACAGTCCTTTGGGGGTCATTCCGAGTTGATCGCTAGCTGCATTTGTTCACAGCGCAGCAATCAGGCTAAAAAATAAGAATTTACTTACCGATAATTCTATTTCTCGTAGTCCGTAGTGGATGCTGGGAACTCCGTAAGGACCATGGGGAATAGCGGCTCCGCAGGAGACTGGGCACAAAAGTAAAGCTTTAGGACTACCTGGTGTGCACTGGCTCCTCCCCCTATGACCCTCCTCCAAGCCTCAGTTAGGATACTGTGCCCGGACGAGCGTACACAATAAGGAAGGATTTATGAATCCCGGGTAAGACTCATACCAGCCACACCAATCACACCGTACAACCTGTGATCTGAACCCAGTTAACAGCATGATAACAGAGGAGCCTCTGGATAGATGGCTCACAACAACAATTACCCGATTTAGTTAACAATAACTATGTACAAGTATTGCAGACAATCCGCACTTGGGATGGGCGCCCAGCATCCACTACGGACTACGAGAAATAGAATTATCGGTAAGTAAATTCTTATTTTCTCTGACGTCCTAGTGGATGCTGGGAACTCCGTAAGGACCATGGGGATTATACCAAAGCTCCCAAACGGGCGGGAGAGTGCGGATGACTCTGCAGCACCGAATGAGAGAACTCCAGGTCCTCCTCAGCCAGGGTATCAAATTTGTAGAATTTAGCAAACGTGTTTGCCCCTGACCAAATAGCTGTTCGGCAAAGTTGTAAAGCCGAGACCCCTCGGGCAGCCGCCCAAGATGAGCCCACCTTCCTTGTGGAATGGGGTTTTACAGATTTTGGCTGTGGCAGGCCTGCCACAGAATGTGCAAGCTGAATTGTATTACAAATCCAACGAGCAATAGTCTGCTTAGAAGCAGGAGCACCCAGCTTGTTGGGTGCATACAGGATAAACAGCGAGTCAGATTTTCTGACTCCAGCCGTCCTGGAAACATATATTTTCAGGGCCCTGACTATGTCCAACAACTTGGAGTCCTCCAAGTCACTAGTAGCCGCAGGTACCACAATAGGTTGGTCCAGATGAAACGCTGAAACCACCTTAGGGAGAAAATGAGGACGAGTCCTCAATTCCACCCTGTCTGAATGGAAGATCAGATAAGGGCTTTTACAGGATAAAGCCGCCAATTCTGACACGCGCCTGGCCTAGGCCAGGGCCAACAGCATGACCACTTTCCATGTGAGATATTTTAACTCCACAGATTCAAGTGGTTCAAACCATTGTGACTTTAGGAACCCCAAAACTACATTGAGATCCCAATGTGCCACTGGAGGCACAAAAGGAGACTGTATATGCAGTACCCCTTTAACAAACGTCTGAACTTCAGGAACTGAAGCTAGTTCTTTCTGGAAGAAAATTGACAGGGCTGAAATTTGAACCTTAATGGACCCCAATTTTAGGCCCATAGACACTCCTGTTTGCAGGAAATGCAGGAATCGACCTAGTTGAAATTCCTCCATCGGGGCCTTACTGGCCTCGCACCACGCAACATATTTTCGCCTAATGCGGTGATAATGCTTTGCGGTTACATCCTTCCTGGCTTTGATCAGGGTAGGGATGACTTCATCCGGAATGCCTTTTTCCTTCAGGATCCGGCGTTCAACCGCCCTGCCGTCAAACGCAGCCGCGGTAAGTCTTGGAATAGATAGGGTCCTTGATGGAGCAGGTCCCTTCTTAGAGGTAGAGGCCACGGGTCCTCCGTGAGCATCTCTTGAAGTTCCGGGTACCAAGTTATTCTTGGCCAATCCGGAGCCACGAGTATAGTTCTTACTCCCCTCCGTCTTATAATTCTCAATACTTTTGGTAAGAGAGGAAGAGGAGGGAACCCATACACTGACTGGTACACCCACGGTGTTACCAGAGCGTCCACAGCTATTGCCTGAGGGTCCCTTGACCTGGCGTAATACCTGTCCAATTTTTTGTTTAGGCGGGACGCCATCATGTCCACCTTTGGTTTTTCCCAACGGTTTACAATCATGTGGAAGACTTCTGCTGAGGAAGTCTGTTTCCCAGTTGTCCACTCCCGGAATGAACACTGCTGACAATGCTATCACATGATTTTCCGCCCAGCGAAAAATCCTTGCAGCTTCTCTACGTGGGTGACTGCCGTGATGTTGTCCGACTGGATCAGCACCGGCTGACCTTGAAGCAGAGGTCTTGCTTGGCTTAGGGCATTGTAAATGGCCCTTAGCTCCAAGATATTTATGTGAAGTGATGTCGCCAGGCTTGACCACAAGCCCTGGAAATTTCTTCCCTGTGTGACTGCTCCCCAGCCTCGCAGGCTGGCATCCGTGGTTACCAGGACCCAGTCCTGAATGCCGAAACTGCGCCCTCTAGAAGATGAGCACTCTGCAACCACCACAGGAGAGACACCCTTGTCTTTGGTGACAGGGTTATCCGCTGATGCATCTGAAGATGCGATCCGGACCATTTTTTTCAGCAGGTCCCACTGGAAAGTTCTTGCGTGGAATCTGCCGAATGGAATTGCTTCATAGGAAGCCACCATTTTTCCCAGGACCCTTGTGCACTGCTGCACTGACACTTGGCCTGGTTTTAGGAGGTTTCTGACTAGTTCGGATAACTCCCTGGCTTTCTCCTCCTGAAGAAACACCTTTTTCTGGACTGTGTCCAGGATCATCCTTAGGAATAGAAGACGTGTCGTCAGGATCAGCTGCGATTTTGGAATATTAAGAATCTAACCGTGCTGCCGCAACACTACTTGAGATAGTGCTACCCCGACTACCAACCGTTCCCTGGATCTTGCCCTTATCCGGAGATCGTCCAAGTAAGGGATAATTAAAACTCCCTTCCTTCGAAGGAGTATCATCATTTCGGCCATTACTTTGGTAAAGACCCGGAGTGCCGTGGACAAACCAAACGGCAGCGTCTGAAACTGATAGTGACAGTTCTGTACCACAAACCTGAGGTACCCTTGGTGAGAAGGGTAAATTGGGACATGGAGATAAGCATCCTTGATGTCCAGAGACACCATATAATCCCCTTCTTCCAGGTTTGCCATCACCGCTCTGAGTGACTCCATCTTGAATTTGAACCTTTGTATGTAAGTGTTCAAGGATTTCAGATTTAAATTAGGTCTCACCGAGCCGTCCGGCTTCGGTACCACAAACAGCGTGGAATAATACCCCTTTCCCTGTTGTAGAAGGGGTACCTTGATTATCACCTGCTGGGAGTACAGCTTGTGAATGGCTTCCCATACCGCCTCCCTGTCGGAGGGAGACGTCGGTAAAGCAGACTTTAGGAAAACGGCGAAGGGGAGACGTCTCGAATTCCAATTTGTACCCCTGAGATACCACCTGAAGGATCCAGGGGTCCCCTGTGAGTGAGCCCACTGCACGCTGAAATTTTTGAGACGGGCCCCCACCGTGCCTGAGTCCGCCTGTAAAGCCCCAGCGTCATGCTGAGGACTTGGCAGAAACCGGGAGAGGGCTTCTGTTCCTGGGAACTGGCTGTTTGCTGCAGCCTTTTTCCTCTCCCTCTGCCACGGGGCAGAAATGAGGAGCCTTTTGCCCGCTTGCCCTTATGGGGCCCAAAGGACTGCGCCTGATAATACGGCGTCTTCTTATGTTGAGAGGCTACCTGGGGTAAAAATGTGGATTTTTCCAGCCGTTGCCGTGGCCACCAGGTCTGTCAGACCTACCCCAAATAACTCCTTCCTTTTATAAGGCGATATTTCCATATGCCTTTTGGAATCCGCATCACCTGACCACCGTCTTGTCCATAACCCTCTTCTGGCAGAAATGGACAGCGCACTTACTCTTGATGCCAGTCGGCAAATATCCCTCTGTGTATCACGCATATATAGAAATGCATCTTTTAAATGCTCTATAGTCAGTAATATACTGTCCCTATCTAGGGTATCAATATTGTCAGTCAGGGAATCCGACCAAGCCACCCCAGCACTGCACATCCAGGCTGAGGCGATTGCTGGTCGCAGTATCACACCCGTGTGAGTGTATATACATTTTAGGATATTTTACTGCTTTCTGTCAGCAGGTTCCTTAAGGGCGGCCGTATCCGGGGACGGTAGTGCCACCTGTTTAGACAAGCGTGTGAGCGCTTTATTCACCCTAGGGGGTGTTACCCAACGTGCCCTATCCTCTGGCGGGAAGGGGTATGATGCTAATAACTTTTTAGGAATTAACAGTTTTTATCGGGGGAAACCCACGCTTCATCACACACTTCATTTAATTCCTCAGATGCAGGAAAAACTACAGGCAGTTTTTTCTCACCCAACATAGGCCCTCATTCCGAGTTGTTCGCTCGGTATTTTTCATCGCATCGCAGTGAAAATCCGCTTAGTACGCATGCGCAATGTTCGCACTGCGACTGCGCCAAGTAACTTTACTATGAAGATAGTATTTTTACTCACGGCTTTTTCTTCGCTCCGGCGATCGTAATGTGATTGACAGGAAATGGGTGTTACTGGGCGGAAACAGGCCGTTTCAGGGGCGTGTGGCTGAAAACGCTACCGTTTCCGGAAAAAACGCAGGAGTGGCCGGGGAAACGGTGGGAGTGCCTGGGCGAACGCTGGGTGTGTTTGTGACGTCAACCAGGAACGACAAGCACTGAACTGATCGCACAGGCAGAGTAAGTCTGGAGCTACTCTGAAACTGCTAAGTAGTTAGTAATCGCAATATTGCGAATACATCGGTCGCAATTTTAAGAAGCTAAGATTCACTCCCAGTAGGCGGCGGCTTAGCGTGTGTAACTCTGCTAAATTCGCCTTGCGACCGATCAACTCGGAATGAGGGCCATAATACCCTTTTTAGTGGTACTGGTATTATCAGAAATGTGTAAAAAACTTTTCCCTACTGGAAGTCACATTCGTCTCTTAATCGTCGACACTGGAGTCAGTATCCGTGTCGGCGTCTGTATCTGCCATCTGCGGTAACGGGTGTTTTAGAGCCCCTGATGGCTTTTGAGACACCTGGACAGGCACAGGCTGAGTCGCCGGCTGTCTTATGTCATCAATCTTTTGTAAAGAGCTGACTCACATAATTCCTTCCATAAGCTCATCCACTCAGATGTCGACTCCCTAGGGGGTGACATCTCTGTTACAGGCAACTGCTCCGCCTCCACCTCATTTTTCTCCTCATACATGTCGACACAACGTACCGACACACAGCACACACACAGGGAATGCTCTGATAGAGGACAGGACCCCACTAGCCCTTTGGGGAGACAGAGGGAGAGTATGCCAGCACACACCAGAGCGCTATATATATATACAGGGATAACCTTATATAAGTGTTTTTCCCCTTATAGCTGCTGTATTGTTATACTGCGCCTAATTAGTGCCCCCCTCTCTTTTTTAACCCCTTTCTGTAGTGTAGTAACTGCAGGGGAGAGCCAGGGAGCTTCCCTCCAACAGAGCTGTGAGAGAAAATGGCGCCAGTGTGCTGAGGAGATAGGCTCCGCCCCCTTCTCGGCGGCCTTTTCTCCCGTTTTTCTGTGGAATCTGGCAGGGGTTACAATTCATCCATATAGCCCTGGGGGCTATATGTGATGTATTTTCGCCAGCCAAGGTGTTTTTATTGCTGCTCAGGGCGCCCCCCCCTAGCGCCCTGCACCCTCAGTGACCGAAGTGTGAAGTGTGCTGAGGAGCAATGGCGCACAGCTGCAGTGCTGTGCGCTACCTTGGTGAAGACAGGATGTCTTCTGCCGCCGATTTTTCCGGACCTCTTCTTGCTTCTGGCTCTGTAAGGGGGCCGGCGGCGCGGCTCTGGGACCGAGCTCCGAGGCTGGGCCTGTGTTTGGTCCCTCTGGAGCTAATGGTGTCCAGTAGCCTAAGAAGCCCAATCCACTCTGCACGCAGGTGAGTTCGCTTCTTCTCCCCTTAGTCCCTCGATGCAGTGAGCCTGTTGCCAGCAGGTCTCACTGAAAATAAAAAACCTAAAACTAAACTTTCACTAAGAAGCTCAGGAGAGCCCCTAGTGTGCACCCTTCTCGGCCGGGCACAAAAATCTAACTGAGGCTTGGAGGAGGGTCATAGGGGGAGGAGCCAGTGCACACCAGGTAGTCCTAAAGCTTTACTTTTGTGCCCAGTCTCCTGCGGAGCCGCTATTCCCCATAATCCTTACGGAGTTCCCAGCATCCACTAGGACGTCAGAGAAAATGGCAGTTCTGCGCATGCCGATTGTTTGTTACACTGGGCGCTAGTTGTAGGGGCCACAAGGGACCCCCTGGCACCAGTTTAAGGCTCCGGCCTGTTGTTTGTTAGACTGGGTACTAGACGTAGGGGCCGCATGGGACCACCTGGCACCAGTTTAAGGCTCCGGCTGATTGGTTGTTAGACTGGGCACAAGACGAAGGGGCCACAACGGACCCCCTGGTACCAGTTTCAGACTCCGCCCTTTTGTTTTCTAGACTGGGCACTAGTCGTGTGGTGCCGCAGTTGACCCCCTGGCACCAGTTTCAGACTCCGGCCTACTGATTGCTAGACTGGGCACTAGACGTAGGGGCTACAAGAGATCTCCTGGCACCAGTTTGGGGCTCCAGCCTGTTTTTATTAAAGTGGGCACTATACGTGGGTGTCGCGGTTGACCCCCTAACATTGTTTGTTAGACTGTGCACTAGTTGTAGGGGCCACAAGGGACCCCCTGGCACCAGTTTCAGGCACCGGCCTTTTGTTTTTTTTGGACTGGTCACTAGACGTAGGGGTCGCAGTTGACCCCCTGGTGCCAGTTTCGTTCTCAGGCTGGTTGTTTGTTAGACTGGGCACTAGTTGTAGGGGCCAGAAGGGACCCTCTGGCACCAGTTTCAGGCTCTGGCCGGTTGTTCGTTAGAGTGGGCACTAGTTGTGGGGGCCGCATGTGACCCCCTGGCACCAGTTTCAGGCTCTGGACTATTGTTTCTAGACTGGGCACTAGACGTGGGGGCCGCAGTTGATCCCCTGGCACCAGTTTCAGGCTCCAGCCTATTGTTTGTTAGACTAGGCCAGGGGTGGCCAACCAGTCAGAGGCAAAGAGCCATAAAAGATCCGTAGTAAAGGGCAAGAGCCACTATCATGCGCGCGCCATAGCCCCCCCCCCCCCCCCCCCCCCGGAAATGGGGGCGTGGCCTGTTTTTCACAAAGCCACATCCCATTGTTGTGCACGCATCTTTCGGTATGACATTTGTAGGAGTATGACCTTGTGTCATAACCCCGTTTTTAGTCATGTTGTACAGTGCCACATACATATAATGCCCCAGTACAGTGCCACATACATATAATGACCCCGTACAGTGCCACATATATATAAAAATGCCAATAAATGGGTGCCTCCACAGTGCCAGATACATATACCCCCCTCCACAGTGCCAGATACACATATGTCCACACAGTGCCAGATAAATATATGCCCCCAGTGCCAGATAAACATGCCCCCGCAGAACCAGATACACATGCCCCCACAGTGCCAACTATGCCCCAGTGACAGATACACATGTCCCCACAGTGCCAGCTATGCCCCCAGTGCCAGATACACATGCCCCCACAGTGCCAGATATGCCCCCAGTGCCAGATGCACATGTCCACACAGTGCCAGCTATGCCCCCAGTGCCAGATACACATGTCCTAACAGTGCCAGATATGCCCCCAGTGCCAGATATGCCCCCCTAGTGCCAGCTACACATGTCCTTTCAGTGCCAGATATGCTCCCAGTGCCAGCTACACATGTCCTTACAGTGCCAGATATACCCCCGTGCAGATACACATGTCCCCACAGTGCCAGCTAAGCCCCCAGTGCAGATACACATGCCCCCACAGTGCCAGGTATGCCCCCAGTGCAGATACACATGCCCCCACAGTGCCAGCTATGCCCCCAGCGCAGATACACATGCCCCCACAGTGCCAGCTATGCCCCTATTGTGGGGGCCGTAGTTGATCCCCTGGCACCAGTTTCAGGCTCCGGCCTATTGTTTGTTAGACTGGGCACTAGTTGTAGGGACCACAAGGGACCCCCTGGCACCAGTTTCTGGCTCCGGTCTTTTGTTTTTTGGGCTGGGCACTATACATTGGGGTCGCAGATGACTCCCTGGCACCAGTTTCTTATTCAGGTCGGTTGTTGTTTAGACTGGGCACTACTTGTGGGGGCCGCAGTTAACCCCTTGCACCAGTTTCAGGGCCCGGCCTATTGTTTGTTAGACTAGGCACTAGACGGAGGGGCCGCAACTGACCCCCTGGCACCAGTTTCAGGCTCCGGCCAATTGTTTGTTAGACTGGGCAGTAGTTGTAGGGACCACAAGGGACCCCCTGGCACCAGTTTCAGGCTTCGGACGATTGTTTTTTAGACTGGGCACTAGACGAAGGGGCCACAAGGGACCCCCTGGCACTAGTTTCAGGCACCAGCCTTTTGCTTGTTAGACTGGGTACTAGTTGTAGGGGCCACAAGGGACCCCCTGGCACCAGTTTCAGGCACCAGCCTTTTGATTTTTGGACTGGGCACTAGACATGGGGGTCGCAGGTCGCCAGTTTCAGGCTCCGGCCTTTAGCTTTCTAGACTGGGCACTAGACGTGGGGGCCACAAGGGACCCCCTGGCACCAGTTTCAGGCTTCGGACGATTGTTTTTTAGACTGGGCACTAGACGTAGGGGCCACAAGGGACCCCCTGGCACCAGTTTCAGGCTCAGGCCTATTGTTATTTAGACATTGCACTAGATGGAGGGGCCACAAGGGACCCCCTGGCACCAGTTTCAGGCACCGGCCTTTTTGTTTGTTAGACTGGGCACTAGACGTGGGGGCCGCAACTGACCCCCTGACACCAGTTTCAGGCTCCAGCCGATTGTTTGTTAGACTGGGCACTAGTTGTAGGGACCAGAAGGGACCGCCTGGCACCAGTTTCAGGCTTCGGACAATTGTTTTTTAGACTGGGCACTAGACGTAGGGGCCACAAGGGACCCCCTGGCACCAGTTTCAGGCTCCGGCCTTTTGTTTTCTAGACTGGGCACTAGACGTGGGGGTCGCAGGTGACCCCCTAGCACCAGTTTAGTACACAGGCCGGTTATTAGTTAGACTGGGCACTAGATCTGGGGTCCGTAGTTGTTCCCCTGGCACCAGTTTCAGGCTCCGGCCTATTGTTTGTTACACTAGGCACTAGTTGTAGGGGCCAAAAGGGACCACCTGGCACCAGTTTCAGGCTCAGGCCTTCTGCTATCTAGACTGGGCACTAGACGTGGGGGCAACAAGGGACCCCCTGGCACCAGTTTCAGGCTCTGGCCTATTGTTATTTAGACATTGCACTACACGGAGGGGCCACAAGGGACCCCCTGGCACCAGTTTCAGGCACCGCCCTTTTGTTTTTTGGACTGGGCACTGAATTTTGTGGCCGCAAGGGACCCCCTGGCACCAGTTTCTGGCTCCGGTCTTTTGTTTTTTGGGCTGGGCATTATACATTGGGGTCGCAGATGACCCCCTGGCACCAGTTTCTTATTCAGGTCGGTTGTTAGTTAGACTGGGCACTACTTGTGGGGGCCGCAGTTAACCCCTTGCACCAGTTTCAGGGCCCGTCCTATTGTTTGTTAGACTAGGCACTAGACGGAGGGGCCGCAACTGACCCCCTGGCACCAGTTTCAGGCTCCGGCCAATTATTTTTTAGACTGGGCACTAGTTGTAGGGGCCACAAGGGACCCCCTGGCACCAGTTTCAGGCACCGGCTTTTTGTTTTTTTTGGACTGGTCACTAGACGTAGGGGTCGCAGTTGACCCCCTGGTGCCAGTTTCGTTCTCAGGCTGGTTGTTTGTTAGACTGGGCACTAGTTGTAGGGGCCAGAAGGGACCCCCTGGCACCAGTTTCAGGCTCTGGCCGGTTGTTCGTTAGAGTGGGCACTAGTTGTGGGGGCCGCATGTGACCCCCTGGCACCAGTTTCAGGCTGTGGACTATTGTTTCTAGACTGGGCACTAGACGTGGGGGCCGCAGTTGACCCCCAGGCCCCAGTTTCAGGCTCCGTCCTACTGTTTGTTAAACTGGTCACTAGACGTATAGGCCATAAGGGATTCCCTGGCACCAGTTTCAGGCTCCAGCCTATTGTTTGTTAGACTAGGCCAGGGGTGGCTAACCAGTCAGAGGCAAAGAGCCATAAAAGATCCGTAGTAAAGGGCAAGAGCCACTATCATGCACGCGCCATAGGCGCGTGCCCGGAAATGGGGGCGTGGCCTAGTGTTCACAAAGCCACACCCCATTTTTGTGCACGCATCTTTCGGTATGACATTTGTAGGAGTATGACCTTGTGTCATAACCCCGTTTTTAGTCATGTTGTACAGTGCCACATACATATAATGCCCCAGTACAGTGCCACATACATATAATGCCCCCGTACAGTGCCACATACATATAAAAATGCCAATAAATGGGTGCCTCCACAGTGCCAGATACATATACCCCCCTCCACAGTGCCAGATACACATATGTCCACACAGTGCCAGATAAATATATGCCCCCAGTGCCAGATACACATGCCCCCACAGAACCAGATACACATGCCTCCACAGTGCCAACTATGCCCCAGTGACAGATACACATGTCCCCACAGTGCCAGCTATGCCCCCAGTGCCAGATACACATGCCCCCACAGTGCCAGATATGCCCCCAGTGCCAGATGCACATGTCCACACAGTGCCAGCTATGCCCCCAGTGCCAGATACACATGTCCTAACAGTGCCAGATATGCCCCCAGTGCCAGATACACATGTCCTTACAGTGCCAGATATACCCCGTGCAGATACACATGTCCCCACAGTGCCAGCTAAGCCCCCAGTGCAGATACACATGCCCCCACAGTGCCAGGTATACCCCCAGTGCAGATACGCATGCCCCCACAGTGTCAGCTATGCCCCCAGCGCAGACACACATGCCCCCACAGTGCCAGCTATGCCCCCAGCGCAGATACACATGCCCCCACAGTGCCAGCTATGCCCCTATTGTGGGGGCCGTAGTTGATCCCCTGGCACCAGTTTCAGGCTCCGGCCTATTGTTTGTTAGACTGGGCACTAGTTGTAGGGACCACAAGGGACCCCCTGGCACCAGTTTCTGGCTCCGGTCTTTTGTTTTTTGGGCTGGGCACTATACATTGGGGTCGCAGATGACCCCCTGGCACCAGTTTCTTATTTAGGTCGGTTGTTAGTTAGACTGGGCACTACTTGTGGGGGCCGCAGTTAACCCCTTGCACCAGTTTCAGGGCCCGGCCTATTGTTTGTTAGACTAGGCACTAGACGGAGGGGCCGCAACTGGCCCCCTGGCACCAGTTTCAGGCTCCGGCCAATTGTTTGTTAGACTGGGCACTAGTTGTAGGGACCACAAGGGACCCCTTGGCACCAGTTTCAGGCTTCGGACGATTGTTTTTTAGACTGGGCACTAGACGGAGGGGCCACAAGTGACACCCTGGCACCAGTTTCAGGCACCGGCCTTTTGCTTGTTAGACTGGGCACTAGTTGTAGGGGCCAAAAGGGACCCCCTGGCACCAGTTTCAGGCACCAGCCTTTTGATTTTTTAGACTGGGCACTAGACATGGGGGTCGCAGGTCGCCAGTTTCAGGCTCCGGCCTTTAGCTTTCTAGACTGGGCACTAGACGTGGGGGCCACAAGGGACCCCCTAGCACCAGTTTCAGGCTCCGGGCTATTGTTATTTTGACAGGGCACTAGACGTAGGGGTCACAAGGGACCCCCTGGCCCCAGATTCTGTATCCGGCCGGTTGTTAGTTAGACTGGGCACTACTTGTGGGGGCCGAAGTAAACCCCCTTGCTCCAGTTTCAGGGCCCGGCCTATTGTTTGTCAGACTAGGCACTAGACGGAGGGGCCGCAACTGACCCCCTGGCACCAGTTTCAGGCTCCGGCCATTGTTTGTTAGACTGGGCATTAGTTGTAGGGACCACAAGGGACCCCCTGGCACCAGTTTCAGGCTTCGGACGATTGTTTTTTAGACTGGGCACTAGTTGTAGGGACCACAAGGGACCCTCTGGCACCAGTTTCAGGCTCCGGCCTTTTGTTTTCTAGACTGGGCACTAGACGTGGGGGCCGCAGGTGACCCCCTAGCACCAGTTTAGTACACAGGCCGGTTGTTAGACTGGGCACTAGTTGTAGGGGCCATAAGGGACCCCCTGGCACCAGTTTCAGGCACCGGCCTTTTGTTTTTAGGACTAGGCACTAGACATAGGGGTCGCAGTTGAGCCCCAAGCACCAGTTTCGTACACAGGCCGGTTATTAGAGTGGGCACTAGATGTGGGGGCCGCAGGTTACCCCCTGGCACCAGTTTCAGGCTCGGTATATTGTTAGTTAGACTGGGCACAAGATGTAGGGGCCGCAACTGACCCCCTGGCACCAGTTTCAGGCTCCAGCCGATTGTTTGTTAGACTGGGCACTAGTTGTAGGGACCAGAAGGGACCGCCTGGCACCAGTTTCAGGCTTCGGACGATTGTTTTTTAGACTGGGCACTAGACGTAGGGGCCACAAGGGACCCCGTGGCACCAGTTTCAGGCTCCGGCCTTTTGTTTTCTAGACTGGGCACTAGACGTGGGGGTCGCAGGTGACCCCCTAGCACCAGTTTAGTACACAGGCCGGTTATTAGTTAGACTGGGCACTAGATGTGGGGTCCGTAGTTGATCCCCTGGCACCAGTTTCAGGCTCCGGCCTATTGTTTGTTACACTGGGCACTAGTTGTAGGGGCCAAAAGGGACCACCTGGCACCAGTTTCAATCTCCGGCCTTTTGCTATCTAGACTGGGCACTAGACGGGGGGGCAACAAGGGACCCCCTGGCACCAGTTTCAGGCTCTGGCCTATTGTTATTTAGACATTGCACTACACGGAGAGGGGCCACAAGGGACCCCCTGGCACCAGTTTCAGGCACCGCCCTTTTGTTTTTTGGATTGGGCACTGAATGATGTGGCCGCAAGGGACCACTCGGCACCAGTTTCAGGCTCCGGCCTATTGTTTGTTAAACTGGGCACTAGTTGTAGAGACCACAAGGGACCCCCTGGCACCAGGATCTGGCTCCGGCCTTTTGTTGTTTGGGCTGGGCACTATACATTGGGGTCGCAGATGACCCCCTGGCACCAGTTTCTTATTCAGGTCGGTTGTTAGTTAGACTGTGGCTCCTGCAACTAGTGCCCAGTCTAAGAAACCGTCGTTCGGATACAAAACTGGTGCCAGGGGGTCCCTTGTGGCCCCTACATCTAGTCGCAGGTGACCCCCTAGCACCAGTTTCGTACTCAGTCCGGTTATTAGTTAGACTGGGCACTAGATGTGGGGGCCGTAATTGACCCCCTGGCACCAGTTTCGACGGTAGTTGTAGGGGCCAGAAGGGACCACTGGCACCAGTTTCAGGCACCGGCCTTTTGTTTTTTGGCGTGGGCACTAAATGTTGTGGCCGCATGGGACCCCTTGGCACCAGTTTCAGGCTCCGGCCTTTTGTTTGTTAGACTGGGCACGAGTTGTAGGGGCCACAAGGGACCCCCTGGCACCAGTTTCAGGCTCTAAGCTTTTGTTTTCTAGACTGGACACTAGATGTGGGGTTCACATGGGACCCCCTGGCATCAGTTTCAGGCTCCTACCTATTGTTATTTAGACAGGGCACTAGATGTGGGGGCCACAAGGGACCCCCAGGCACCAGTTCCAGTCTCAGGCCTACTGTTTCATAGACTGGACCCTAGACGTAGGAGCCGCAAGGGACCCCGGGCACCAGTTTCAGGCTCCGACCTTTTTCTTTCTAGACTGGGCACTAGACGTGGGGGCCACAAGGGACCCCCTGGCACCAGTTTCAGGCTCCGTCCTATTGTTATTTAGACAGGGCACTAGACGTAGGAGCCACAAGGGACCCCCTGGCACCAGCTTCTGTATCCGGCCGATTGTTTCTTAGACTGGGCACTAGTTGTAGGGGCCACAAGGGACCCCCTGGCACCAGTTTCAGGCTCAGGATGATTGTTTGTTAGATTGGGCACTAGACGTAGGTGCCACAAGGGACTCCCTGGCACCAGTTTCAGGCTCCGGCCTTTTCTTTTCTAGACTGGGCACTAGACGTGGGGGTCGCAGTTGAGCCCCAAGCACCAGTTACGTACACAGGCTGGTTTTTAGAGTGGGCACTAGTTGTGGGGGCCGCATGTGACCCCCTGGCACCAGTTTCAGGCTTCGGTATATTGTTAGTTAGACTGGGCAGTAGACGTAGGGGCCGCAAGGGACCCCCTAGCACCAGTTTGGGGCTCCGGTCTGTTTTTATTAGACTGGGCACTAGACGTGGGGGTCGCAGTTGACCCCCTAACACCAGTTTCAGGCTCCAGCCGATTGTTTGTTAGACTGATCACTAGTTGTAGGTGCCAGAAGGGACCACTGGCACCAGTTTCAGGCACCGGCCTTTTGTTTTTTGGAGTGGGCACTAAATGTTGTGGCCGCAAGGGACCCCTTGGCACCAGTTTCAGGCTCCGGCCTTTTGTTTGTTGGACTGGGCACTAGTTGTAGGGGCCACAAGGGACCCCCTGGCACCAGTTTCAGCCTCTAAGCTTTTGTTTTCTAGACTGGGCACTAGAGATGTGCACCGGAAATTTTTCGGGTTTTGTGTTTTGGTTTTGGGTTCGGTTCCGCGGCCGTGTTTTGGGTTCGAACGCGTTTTGGCAAAACCTCACCGAATTTTTTTTGTCGGATTCGGGTGTGTTTTGGATTCGGGTGTTTTTTTCAAAAAACCCTAAAAAACAGCTTAAATCATAGAATATGGGGGTCATTTTGATCCCAAAGTATTATTAACCTCAATAACCATAATTTCCACTCATTTTCAGTCTATTCTGAACACCTCACAATATTATTTTTAGTCCTAAAATTTGCACCGAGGTCGCTGGATGACTAAGCTCAGCGACCCAAGTGGCCGACACAAACACCTGGCCCATCTAGGAGTGGCACTGCAGTGTCACGCAGGATGGCCCTTCCAAAAAACACTCCCCAAACAGCACATGACGCAAAGAAAAAAAGAGGCGCAATGAGGTAGCTGTGTGACTAAGCTCAGCGACCCAAGTGGCCGACACAAACACCTGGCCCATCTAGGAGTGGCACTGCAGTGTCAGGCAGGATGGCCCTTCCAAAAAATACTCCCCAAACAGCACATGACGCAAAGAAGAAAAAAAAGAGGCGCAATGAGGTAGCTGTGTGACTAAGCTCAGCGACCCTAGTGGCCGACACAAACACCTGGCCCATCTAGGAGTGGCACTGCAGTGTCAGGCAGGATGGCCCTTCCAAAAAACACTCCCCAAACAGCACATAACGCAAAGAAAAAAAGAGGCGCAATGAGGTAACTGTGTGAGTAAGCTCAGCGACCCTAGTGGCCGACACAAACACCTGGCCCATCTAGGAGTGGCACTGCAGTGTCACGCAGGATGGCCCTTCAAAAAAACACTCCCCAAACAGCACATGACGCAAAGAAAAAAAGAGGCGCAATGAGGTAGCTGTGTGAGTAAGCTAAGCGACCCTAGTGGCCGACACAAACACCTGGCCCATCTAGGAGTGGCACTGCAGTGTCACGCAGGATGGCCCTTCAAAAAAACACTCCCCAAACAGCACATGACGCAAAGAAAAAAAGAGGCGCAATGAGGTAGCTGTGTGACTAAGCTCAGCGACCCAAGTGGCCGACACAAACACCTGGCCCATCTAGGAGTGGCACTGCAGTGTCAGGCAGGATGGCCCTTCCAAAAAATACTCCCCAAACAGCACATGACGCAAAGAAAAAAAGAGGCGCAATGAGGTAGCTGTGTGAGTAAGCTAAGCGACCCTAGTGGCCGACACAAACACCTGGCCCATCTAGGAGTGGCACTGCAGTGTCACGCAGGCTGGCCCTTCCAAAAAACACTCCCCAAACAGCACATGACGCAAAGAAAAATGAAAAAAAAAAAAGAGGTGCAAGATGGAATTGTCCTTGGGCCCTCCCACCCACCCTTATGTTGTATAAACAGGACATGCACACTTTAACCAACCCATCATTTCAGTGACAGGATCTGCCACACGACTGTGACTGAAATGACGGGTTGGTTTGGACCCCCACCAAAAAAGAAGCAATTAATCTCTCCTTGCACAAACTGGCTCTACAGAGGCAAGATGTCCACCTCATCATCATCCTCCGATTCATCACCGTGTACATCCCCCTCCTCACAGATTATCAATTCGTCCCCACTGGAATCCACCATCACAGCTCCCTGTGTACTTTGTGGAGGCAATTGCTGCTGGTGAATGTCTCCATGGAGGAATTGATTATAATTCATTTTAATGAACATCATCTTCTCCACATTTTCTGGAAGTAACCTCGTACGCCGATTGCTGACAAGGTGAGCGGCGGCACTAAACACTCTTTCGGAGTACACACTTGTGGGAGGGCAACTTAGGTAGAATTAAGCCAGTTTGTGCAAGGGCCTCCAAATTTCCTCTTTTTCCTGCCAGTATACGTACGGACTGTCTGACGTGCCTACTTGGATGCGGTCACTCATATAATCCTCCACCATTCTTTCAATGGGGAGAGAATCATATGCAGTGACAGTAGACGACATGTCCGTAATCGTTGGCAGGTCCTTCAGTCCGGACCAGATGTCAGCATCAGCAGTCGCTCCAGACTGCCCTGCATCACCGCCAGCGGGTGGGCTCAGAATTCTGAGCCTTTTCCTCGCACCCCCAGTTGCGGGAGAATGTGAAGGAGGAGATGTTGACAGGTCGCGTTCCGCTTGACTTGACAATTTTCTCACCAGCAGTTCTTTGAACCCCTGCAGACTTGTGTCTGCCGGAAAGAGAGATCCAAGGTAGGTTTTAAATCTAGGATCGAGCACGGTGGCCAAAATGTAGTGCTCTGATTTCAACAGATTGACCACCCGTGAATCCTTGTTAAGCGAATTAAGGGCTCCATCCACAAGTCCCACATGCCTAGCGGAATCGCTCTGTGTTAGCTCCTCCTTCAATGTCTCCAGCTTCTTCTGCAAAAGCCTGATGAGGGGAATGACCTGACTCAGGCTGGCAGTGTCTGAACTGACTTCACATGTGGCAAGTTCAAAAGGTTGCAGAACCTTGCACAACGTTGAAATCATTCTCCACTGCGCTTGAGACAGGTGCATTCCACCTCCTATATCGTGCTCAGTTGTATAGGCTTGAATGGCCTTTTGCTGCTCCTCCAACCTCTGAAGCATATAGAGGGTTGAATTCCACCTCGTTACCACTTCTTGCTTCAGATGATGGCAGGGCAGGTTCAGGCGTTTTTGGTGTTGCTCCAGTCTTCTGTACGTGGTGCCTGTACGCCGAAAGTGTCCCGCAATTCTTCTGGCCACCGACAGCATCTCTTGCACGCCCCTCTCGTTTTTTAAATAATTCTGCACCACCAAATTCAAGGTATGTGCAAAACATGGGACGTGCTGGAATTTGCCCATATTTAATGCACACACAATATTGCTGGCGTTGTCCGATGCCACAAATCCACAGGAGAGTCCAATTGGGGTAAGCCATTCTGCGATGATCTTCCTCAGTTGCCGTAAGAGGTTTTTAGCTGTGTGCGTATTCTGGAAAGCGGTGATACAAAGCGTAGCCTGCCTAGGAAAGAGTTGGCGTTTGCGAGATGCTGCTACTGGTGCCGCCGCTGCTGTTCTTGCGGCGGGAGTCCATACATCTACCCAGTGGGCTGTCACAGTCATATAGTCCTGAGTCTGCCCTGCTCCACTTGTCCACATGTCCGTGGTTAAGTGGACATTGGGTACAACTGCATTTTTTAGGACACTGGTGAGTCTTTTTCTGAGGTCTGTGTACATTTTCGGTATCGCCTGCCTAGAGAAATGGAACCTAGATGGTATTTGGTACCGGGGACACAGTACCTCAAACAAGTCTATAGTTGGCTCTGCAGTAATGATGGATACCGGAACCACGTTTCTCACCGCCCAGGAAGCCAAGGCCTCAGATATCCGCTTTGCAGCAGGATGACTGCTGTGATATTTCATCTTCCTCGCAAAGGACTGTTGGACAGTCAATTGCTTGGTGGAAGTAGTAAAAGTGGTCTTACGACTTCCCCTCTGGGATGACAATCGACTCCCAGCAGCAACAACAGCAGCGCCAGCAGCAGTAGGCGTTACACGCAAGGATGCATCGGAGGAAACCCAGGCAGGAGAGGACTCGTCAGAATTGCCAGTGACATGGCCTGCAGGACTATTGGCATTCCTGGGGAAGGAGGAAATTGACACTGAGGGAGTTGGTGGGGTGGTTTGCGTGAGCTTGGTTACAAGAGGAAGGGATTTACTGGTCAGTGGACTGCTTCCGCTGTCGCCCAAAGTTTTTGAACTTGTCACTGACTTATGATGAATGCGCTGCAGGTGATGTATAAGGGAGGATGTTCCGAGGTGGTTAACGTCCTTACCCCTACTTATTACAGCTTGACAAAGGCAACACACGGCTTGACAAATGTTGTCCGCATTTCTGTTGAAATACTTCCACACCGAAGAGCTGATTTTTTTGGTATTTTCACCAGGCATGTCAATGGCCCTATTCCTCCCACGGACAACAGGTGTCTCCCCGGGTGCCTGACTTAAACAAACCACCTCACCATCAGAATCCTCCTGGTCAATTTCCTCCCCAGCGCCAGCAACACCCATATCCTCCTCATCCTGGTGTACTTCAACACTGACATCTTCAATCTGACTATCAGGAACTGGACTGCGGGTGCTCCTTCCAGCACTTGCAGGGGGCGTGCAAATGGTGGAAGGCGCATGCTCTTCACGTCCAGTGTTGGGAAGGTCAGGCATCGCAACCGACACAATTGGACTCTCCTTGTGGATTTGTGATTTCGAAGAACGCACAGTTCTTTGCTGTGCTTTTGCCAGCTTAAGTCTTTTCATTTTTCTAGCGAGAGGCTGAGTGCTTCCATCCTCATGTGAAGCTGAACCACTAGCCATGAACATAGGCCAGGGCCTCAGCCGTTCCTTGCCACTCCGTGTGGTAAATGGCATATTGGCAAGTTTACGCTTCTCCTCCGACGATTTTATTTTAGATTTTTGAGTCCTTTTTTTACTGATATTTGGTGTTTTGGATTTTACATGCTCTGTACTATGACATTGGGCATCGGCCTTGGCAGACGACGTTGATGGCATTTCATCGTCTCGGCCATGACTAGTGGCTGCAGCTTCAGCACGAGGTGGAAGTCGATCTTGATCTTTCCCTATTTTTGGAACCTCAACATTTTTGTTCTCCATATTTTAATAGGCACAACTAAAAGGCACCTCAGGTAAACAATGGAGATGGATGGATACTAGTATACTTATGGATGACGAGTGACTGCCGACACAGAGGTAGCTACAGCCGTGGACTACCATACTGCGTCTGCTAGTATAGACTGGATGATAATGATATAAAAAATATATATATATCACTACTGCAGGACAGGTATATATTATATAATGACGGACCTGCTGGACACTGTCAGCAGCAGACTCCTAAACTACTACAGGTTGAGTCTCCCTTATCCAAAATGCTTGGGACCGGAGGTATTTTGGATATCGGATTTTTCCGTATTTTGGAATAATTGCATACCATAAGGAGATATCATGGTAATGGGACCTAAATCTAACCACAGAATGCATTTATGTTACATATACACCTTATACACACAGCCTGAATGTAATTTTAGCCAATATTTTTTGTAACTTTCTGCATTAAACAAAGTGTGTCTACATTCACACAATTCATTTATGTTTCATATACACCTTATACACACAGCCTGAGGGTCATTTAATACAATATTTTTAATAACTGTGTGTATTAAACAAAGTTTGTGTACATTGAGTCATTAAAAAACAAAGTTTTCACTATCTCACTGTCACGCAAAAAAGTCCGTATTTCGGAATATTCCGTATTTCGGAATATTTGGATAAGGGATACTCAACCTGTAGTATGAAGAAGATAGAAAAAAAAAACCCACCACAGGTAGGTATACAATTATGGACGAGCACTGCCGACACAGAGGTAGCTACAGCCGTGGACTACCGTACTGCGTCTGCTAGTATAGACTGGATGATAATGATATAAAAAATATATATATATCACTACTGCAGGTATATATTATAATATAATGAATGACGGACCTGCTGGACACTGTCTGTCAGCAGAATGCGTTTATAGAATAAAAAAAAAAAACACCACACGAGTGTTTAACTTTTTCAGGAAAGACAATATACTGGTGGTCACTGGTCAGTCACACTGGCAGCAAAAGTGTGCACTGTTATGTACTCCTGCTATAACTGCTCCCCAGTCTCCCCCACAATTAAGCTGTGTGAGCAGTGAGCACTCAGCACAGTCAGATATACATAGATGATATTATCATGCAGCACACTGAGGCTGAGCACAGATATGGTATGTGACTGTGTATCGTTTTTTTTCAGGCAGAGAACGGATTTTAAATAATAAATAAAACTGGTGGTCACTAGAGATGAGCGCCTGAAATTTTTCGGGTTTTGTGTTTTGGTTTTGGGTTCGGTTCCGCGGCCGTGTTTTGGGTTCGAACGCGTTTTGGCAAAACCTCACCGAATTTTTTTTGTCGGATTCGGGTGTGTTTTGGATTCGGGTGTTTTTTTCAAAAAACACTAAAAAACAGCTTAAATCATAGAATTTGGGGGTCATTTTGATCCCAAAGTATTATTAACCTCAAAAACCATAATTTCCACTCATTTTCAGTCTATTCTGAATACCTCACACCTCACAATATTATTTTTAGTCCTAAAATTTGCACCGAGGTCGCTGTGTGAGTAAGATAAGCGACCCTAGTGGCCGACACAAACACCGGGCCCATCTAGGAGTGGCACTGCAGTGTCACGCAGGATGTCCCTTCCAAAAAACCCTCCCCAAACAGCACATGACGCAAAGAAAAAAAGAGGCGCAATGAGGTAGCTGTGTGAGTAAGATTAGCGACCCTAGTGGCCGACACAAACACCGGGCCCATCTAGGAGTGGCACTGCAGTGTCACGCAGGATGTCCCTTCCAAAAAACCCTCCCCAAACAGCACATGACGCAAAGAAAAAAAGAGGCGCAATGAGGTAGCTGACTGTGTGAGTAAGATTAGCGACCCTAGTGGCCGACACAAACACCGGGCCCATCTAGGAGTGGCACTGCAGTGTCACGCAGGATGTCCCTTCCAAAAAACCCTCCCCAATCAGCACATGATGCAAAGAAAAAGAAAAGAAAAAAGAGGTGCAAGATGGAATTGTCCTTGGGCCCTCCCACCCACCCTTATGTTGTATAAACAAAACAGGACATGCACACTTTAACCAACCCATCATTTCAGTGACAGGGTCTGCCACACGACTGTGACTGATATGACGGGTTGGTTTGGACCCCCCCCAAAAAAGAAGCAATTAATCTCTCCTTGCACAAACTGGCTCTACAGAGGCAAGATGTCCACCTCATCTTCACCCTCCGATATATCACCGTGTACATCCCCCTCCTCACAGATTATCAATTCGTCCCCACTGGAATCCACCATCTCAGCTCCCTGTGTACTTTGTGGAGGCAATTGCTGCTGGTCAATGTCTCCGCGGAGGAATTGATTATAATTCATTTTAATGAACATCATCTTCTCCACATTTTCTGGATGTAACCTCGTACGCCGATTGCTGACAAGGTGAGCGGCGGCACTAAACACTCTTTCGGAGTACACACTTGTGGGAGGGCAACTTAGGTAGAATAAAGCCAGTTTGTGCAAGGGCCTCCAAATTGCCTCTTTTTCCTGCCAGTATAAGTACGGACTGTGTGACGTGCCTACTTGGATGCGGTCACTCATATAATCCTCCACCATTCTATCAATGTTGAGAGAATCATATGCAGTGACAGTAGACGACATGTCCGTAATCGTTGTCAGGTCCTTCAGCCCGGACCAGATGTCAGCATCAGCAGTCGCTCCAGACTGCCCTGCATCACCGCCAGCGGGTGGGCTCGGAATTCTGAGCCTTTTCCTCGCACCCCCAGTTGCGGGAGAATGTGAAGGAGGAGATGTTGACAGGTCGCGTTCCGCTTGACTTGACAATTTTGTCACCAGCAGGTCTTTCAACCCCAGCAGACCTGTGTCTGCAGGAAAGAGAGATCCAAGGTAGGCTTTAAATCTAGGATCGAGCACGGTGGCCAAAATGTAGTGCTCTGATTTCAACAGATTGACCACCCGTGAATCCTTGTTAAGCGAATTAAGGGCTGCATCCACAAGTCCCACATGCCTAGCGGAATCGCTCCCTTTTAGCTCCTTCTTCAATGCCTCCAGCTTCTTCTGCAAAAGCCTGATGAGGGGAATGACCTGACTCAGGCTGGCAGTGTCTGAACTGACTTCACGTGTGGCAAGTTCAAAGGGCATCAGAACCTTGCACAACGTTGAAATCATTCTCCACTGCACTTGAGACAGGTGCATTCCACCTACTATATCGTGCTCAATTGTATAGGCTTGAATGGCCTTTTGCTGCTCCTCCAACCTCTGAAGCATATAGAGGGTTGAATTCCACCTCGTTACCACTTCTTGCTTCAGATGATGGCAGGGCAGGTTCAGTAGTTTTTGGTGGTGCTCCAGTCTTCTGTACGTGGTGCCTGTACGCCGAAAGTGTCCCGCAATTTTTCTGGCCACCGACAGCATCTCTTGCACGCCCCTGTCGTTTTTTAAAAAATTCTGCACCACCAAATTCAAGGTATGTGCAAAACATGGGACGTGCTGGAATTTGCCCATATTTAATGCACACACAATATTGCTGGCGTTGTCCGATGCCACAAATCCACAGGAGAGTCCAATTGGGGTAAGCCATTCCGCGATGATCTTCCTCAGTTGCCGTAAGAGGTTTTCAGCTGTGTGCGTATTCTGGAAAGCGGTGATACAAAGCGTAGCCTGCCTAGGAAAGAGTTGGCGTTTGCGAGATGCTGCTACTGGTGCCGCCGCTGCTGTTCTTGCGGCGGGAGTCCATACATCTACCCAGTGGGCTGTCACAGTCATATAGTCCTGACCCTGCCCTGCTCCACTTGTCCACATGTCCGTGGTTAAGTGGACATTGGGTACAACTGCATTTTTTAGGACACTGGTGAGTCTTTTTCTGACGTCCGTGTACATTCTCGGTATCGCCTGCCTAGAGAAGTGGAACCTAGATGGTATTTGGTAACGGGGGCACACTGCCTCAATAAATTGTCTAGTTCCCTGTGAACTAACGGCGGATACCGGACGCACGTCTAACACCAACATAGTTGTCAAGGACTCAGTTATCCGCTTTGCAGTAGGATGACTGCTGTGATATTTCATCTTCCTCGCAAAGGACTGTTGAACAGTCAATTGCTTACTGGAAGTAGTACAAGTGGGCTTACGACTTCCCCTCTGGGATGACCATCGACTCCCAGCGGCAACAACAGCAGCGCCAGCAGCAGTAGGCGTTACACGCAAGGATGCATCGGAGGAATCCCAGGCAGGAGAGGACTCGTCAGAATTGCCAGTGACATGGCCTGCAGGACTATTGGCATTCCTGGGGAAGGAGGAAATTGACACTGAGGGAGTTGGTGGGGTGGTTTGCGTGAGCTTGGTTACAAGAGGAAGGGATTTACTGGTCTGTGGACTGCTTCCGCTGTCACCCAAAGTTTTTGAACTTGTCACTGACTTATTATGAATGCGCTGCAGGTGACGTATAAGGGAGGATGTTCCGAGGTGGTTAACGTCCTTACCCCTACTTATTACAGCTTGACAAAGGGAACACACGGCTTGACACCTGTTGTCCGCATTTCTGGTGAAATACCTCCACACCGAAGAGCTGATTTTTTTGGTATTTTCACCTGGCATGTCAACGGCCATATTCCTCCCACGGACAACAGGTGTCTCCCCGGGTGCCTGACTTAAACAAACCACCTCACCATCAGAATCCTCCTGGTCAATTTCCTCCCCAGCGCCAGCAACACCCATATCCTCCTCATCCTGGTGTACTTCAACACTGACATCTTCAATCTGACTATCAGGAACTGGACTGCGGGTGCTCCTTCCAGCACTTGCAGGGGGCGTGCAAATGGTGGAAGGCGCATGCTCTTCACGTCCAGTGTTGGGAAGGTCAGGCATCGCAACCGACACAATTGGACTCTCCTTGTGGATTTGGGATTTCGAAGAATGCACAGTTCTTTGCTGTGCTGCTTTTGCCAGCTTGAGTCTTTTCATTTTTCTAGCGAGAGGCTGAGTGCTTCCATCCTCATGTGAAGCTGAACCACTAGCCATGAACATAGGCCAGGGCCTCAGCCGTTCCTTGCCACTCCGTGTGGTAAATGGCATATTGGCAAGTTTACGCATCTCCTCCGACAATTTTATTTTAGGTTTTGGAGTCCTTTTTTTACTGATATTTGGTGTTTTGGATTTGACATGCTCTGTACTATGACATTGGGCATCGGCCTTGGCAGACGACGTTGCTGGCATTTCATCGTCTCGGCCATGACTAGTGGCAGCAGCTTCAGCACGAGGTGGAAGTGGATCTTGATCTTTCCCTAATTTTGGAACCTCAACATTTTTGTTCTCCATATTTTAATAGGCACAACTAAAAGGCACCTCAGGTAAACAATGGAGATGGATGGATTGGATACTAGTATACAATTATGGACGGGCTGCCGAGTGCCGACACAGAGGTAGCCACAGCCGTGAACTACCGCACTGTACTGTGTCTGCTGCTAATATAGACTGGTTGATAAAGAGATAGTATACTCGTAACTAGTATGTATGTATAAAGAAAGAAAAAAAAACCACGGTTAGGTGGTATATACAATTATGGACGGGCTGCCGAGTGCCGACACAGAGGTAGCCACAGCCGTGAACTACCGCACTGTACTGTGTCTGCTGCTAATATAGACTGGTTGATAAAGAGATAGTATACTCGTAACTAGTATGTATGTATAAAGAAAGAAAAAAAAACCACGGTTAGGTGGTATATACAATTATGGACGGGCTGCCGAGTGCCGACACAGAGGTAGCCACAGCCGTGAACTACCGCACTGTACTGTGTCTGCTGCTAATATATAGACTGGTTGATAAAGAGATAGTATACTCGTAACTAGTATGTATGTATAAAGAAAGAAAAAAAAAACACGGTTAGGTGGTATATACAATTATGGACGGGCTGCCGAGTGCCGACACAGAGGTAGCCACAGCCGTGAACTACCGCACTGTACTGTGTCTGCTGCTAATATAGACTGGTTGATAAAGAGATAGTATACTCGTAACTAGTATGTATGTATAAAGAAAGAAAAAAAAACCACGGTTAGGTGGTATATACAATTATGGACGGGCTGCCGAGTGCCGACACAGAGGTAGCCACAGCCATGAACTACCGCACTGTACTGTGTCTGCTGCTAATATAGACTGGTTGATAAAGAGATAGTATACTCGTAACTAGTATGTATGTATAAAGAAAGAAAAAAAAACCACGGTTAGGTGGTATATACAATTATGGACGGGCTGCCGAGTGCCGACACAGAGGTAGCCACAGCCGTGAACTACCGCACTGTACTGTGTCTGCTGCTAATATATAGACTGGTTGATAAAGAGATAGTATACTCGTAACTAGTATGTATGTATAAAGAAAGAAAAAAAAACCACGGTTAGGTGGTATATACAATTATGGACGGGCTGCCGAGTGCCGACACAGAGGTAGCCACAGCCGTGAACTACCGCACTGTACTGTGTCTGCTGCTAATATAGACTGGTTGATAAAGAGATAGTATACTCGTAACTAGTATGTATGTATAAAGAAAGAAAATAAAACCACGGTTAGGTGGTATATACAATTATGGACGGGCTGCCGAGTGCCGACACAGAGGTAGCCACAGCCGTGAACTACCGCACTGTACTGTGTCTGCTGCTAATATAGACTGGTTGATAAAGAGATAGTATACTCGTAACTAGTATGTATGTATAAAGAAAGAAAAAAAAACCACGGTTAGGTGGTATATACAATTATGGACGGGCTGCCGAGTGCCGACACAGAGGTAGCCACAGCCGTGAACTACCGCACTGTACTGTGTCTGCTGCTAATATAGACTGGTTGATAAAGAGATAGTATACTCGTAACTAGTATGTATGTATAAAGAAAGAAAAAAAAACCACGGTTAGGTGGTATATACAATTATGGACGGGCTGCCGAGTGCCGACACAGAGGTAGCCACAGCCGTGAACTACCGCACTGTACTGTGTCTGCTGCTAATATAGACTGGTTGATAAAGAGATAGTATACTACTAATATTATATATACTGGTGGTCAGGTCACTGGTCACTAGTCACACTGGCAGTGGCACTCCTGCAGCAAAAGTGTGCACTGTTTAATTTTAATATAATATTATGTACTCCTGGCTCCTGCTATAACCTATAACTGGCACTGCAGTAGTGCTCCCCAGTCTCCCCCACAATTATAAGCTGTGTGAGCTGAGCAGTCAGACAGATATATAATATATATAGATGATGCAGCACACTGGCCTGAGCCTGAGCAGTGCACACAGATATGGTATGTGACTGACTGAGTCACTGTGTGTATCGCTTTTTTCAGGCAGAGAACGGATATATTAAATAAACTGCACTGTGTGTCTGGTGGTCACTCACTATATAATATATTATGTACTCCTGGCTCCTGCTATAACCTATAACTGGCACTGCAGTAGTGCTCCCCAGTCTCCCCCACAATTATAAGCTGTGTGAGCTGAGCAGTCAGACAGATATATATAATATTATATATAGATAATAGATGATGCAGCACACTGGCCTGAGCCTGAGCAGTGCACACAGATATGGTATGTGACTGAGTCACTGTGTGCTGTGTATCGCTTTTTTCAGGCAGAGAACGGATTATAAATAAAACTGGTGGTCACTATCAGCAAAACTCTGCACTGTACTGAGTACTCCTAATGCTCCCCAAAATTAGTAAATCAAGTGTCTCTCTAATCTATTCTAAACGGAGAGGACGCCAGCCACGTCCTCTCCCTATCAATCTCAATGCACGTGTGAAAAATGGCGGCGACGCGCGGCTCCTTATATAGAATCCGAGTCTCGCGATAGAATCCGAGCCTCGCGAGAATCCGACAGCGTCATGATGACGTTCGGGCGCGCTCGGGTTAACCGAGCAAGGCGGGAAGATCCGAGTCGCTCGGACCCGTGAAAAAAAACATGAAGTTCTGGCGGGTTCGGATTCAGAGAAACCGAACCCGCTCATCTCTAGTGGTCACTAGTATAACTATCAGCAAAACTCTGCACTCTCTGAGTACTCCTAATGCTCCCCAAAATTACTAAAATTAAATTAATAGTAAATCAAGTGTCTCACTCTCTATCTAAACGGAGAGGACGCCAGCCACGTCCTCTCCCTATCAATCTCAATGCACGTGTGAAAATGGCAGCGACGCGCGGCTCCTTATATAGAATCCGAGTCTCGCGATAGAATACGAGCCTCGCGAGAATCCGACAGCGGGATGATGACGTTCGGGCGCGCTCGGGTTAGCCGAGCAAGGCGGGAAGATCCGAGTCTGCCTCGGACCCGTGTAAAAAGGCTGAAGTTCGGGGGGGTTCGGATTCCGAGGAACCGAACCCGCTCATCTCTACTGGGCACTAGATGTGGGGTCCACAAGTGACCCCCTGGCACCAGTTTCAGGCTCCTACCTATTGTTATTTAGACAGGGCACTAGACGTGGGGGCCACAAGGGACACCCAGGCACCAGTTTCTGGCTCCGGCCTTTTCTGTTTTGGGCTGGGCACTAGACATTGGGGTCGCAGATGACCCCCTGGCACCAGTTTCTAATTCAGGGCGGTTGTTAGTTAGACTCAGGGCCGGAGCTTCCACTAGGCAGCTTTAGGCAGCTGCCTAGGGGCGCCGGGACCTGAGTGGGCGGCCTGCAACAGTTTCCAGAAAAAGGTTGTATGGTCCTACCTTTGACAGCCGCTGCAATCCCCCAGAACTCTTATCTTACAGTAGCCGCGACTGCTAAGCTCCCGTATTGCAGCTTCCAGCTCCACCTCCACCCCGCACAGGCAGTAACTTTGACAGCTCCTGGAGTCCTGGCTGGGGGTGACATGCAGCACTGCTCTTTATTCCAGGCTCTTTCACAGACTACTCAGGGGCAGATTTATTAATCTCGGTGAAGTGATAAAGTGGAAAGTGTTAAAGGACCAGCCAATCAGATTTTAACTTCCATGTCACAGGCTGGGTTTGAAAAATGACAGTTAGGAGCTGAATGGCTGGTCCTTTATCACCTTCCACTTTATCACTTCACCGAGCTTAATAAATCTGCCCCACAGTCCCAACTCTGCACTGCAGCATGCAGGTACGGTGGCTGTACAGTGCATTCTCTGCATTGATAAGGAAAGAGGGCGAGAGCAGCAGTGTGGTGAGGGGGGGGGATGAGAAGAATGCATGCACACGGTCTGGGGGGATGAGCAGCACCATGCACACAGATGGTGAGGCGGGATAGAACAGCAGACATTTATCAGAGTAAGGGGGAGGGGGTGAGAACAGCATGCCTTTCATCTGAAGGGTGGGTAGGGGGAAGGGGCAGTAGGCAGAAGTTTTGCCTAGGGTGCCAAGAAACCTTGCACCAGCCCTGGTTAGACTGAGCACTAGATGTGGGGGCCGCAGTAGACCCCCTTGCACCAGTTTCAGGACCCGGCCTATTGTTTGTTAGACAAGGCAGTGGCACTAGACGTAGGAACCACAACTGACCCCCTGGCACCAGTTTCAGGCTCCGGCCGATTGTTTGTTAGACTGGGCACTAGTTGTAGGGACCACAAGGGACACACTGGCACCAGTTTCATTCTTTGGAAGATGGTTTCTTAGACTGGGCACTAGACGTAGGGGCCACAAGGGACCCCCTGGCACCAGTTTCAGGCACCGGCTTTTGTTTGTTAGACTGGGCACTAGTTGTAGGGGCCACAAGGGATCCCCTGGTACCAGTTTCAGGCTCCGGCCTATTGTTTTTTAGACTGGGCACTAGACGTAGGGGCCGCAAGAGACCCCCTGGCACCAGCTTCTGTCTCCGGCCGATTGTTTGTTAGACTGGGCACTAGACGTAGGGGCCGCAAGGGACCCCCTAGCACCAGTTTGGGGCTCCGGTCTGTTTTTATTTCACTGTGCACTAGACGTGGGGGTCGCAATTGACCCACTAAGAAAAGTTTCAGGCTCCAGCCGATTGTTTGTTAGACTGGTCACTAGTTGTAGGGGCCACAAGGGACCCCCTGGCACCAGTTTCAGGCACCAGCCTTTTGTTTTTTTGGACTGGGCACTAGACAAGGGGGTCGCAGGTGACCCCCTGGCACCAGTTTCGTACTCAGGCCGGTTATTAGTTAGAGTGGGCATTAGATGTGGGGGCAGTAGTTGACCCCCTGGCACCAGTTTCAGACTCCGGCCTATTGTTTGTTAGACTGGGCACTAGACGTGGAGACCACAAGGGACCCCATAGCACCAGGTTCAGGCTCCGGCCTATTGTTATTTAGACAGGGCACTAGATGTAGGGGCCACAGGGGACACCCTGGCACCAGCTTCTGTATCCGGCCGATTGTTTTTTAGATTGGGCACTATACGTAAGGGCCACAAGGGACCCCCTGGCACCAGTTTCAGGCTCCGGCCTTTTGTTTTCTAGACTGGGCACTAGACGTGGTGGTCGCAGTTGACCCCCTAGCACCAGTTTAGTACACACGCCGGTTGTTAGAGTGGGCACTAGTTGTAGGGGCCATAAGGGACCCCCTGGCACCAGTTTCAGGCACCGGCCTTTTGTTTTTTGGACTGGGCACTAGACATGGGGGACGCAGTTGAGCCCCTGGCACCAGTTTCAGGCTTCGATCTATTGTTAGTTAGACTGGGCACTAGACGTAGGGGCCGCAAGGGACCCCCTAGCACCAGCTTGCGGCTCTGGTCTGTTTTTATTAGACTGGGCACTGGACGTGGGGGTCGCAGCTGACCCCCTAACACCAGTTTCAGGCTCCAGCCGATTCTTTGTTAGACTGATCACTAGTTGTAGGGGCCAGAAGGGACCCCCTGGCACCAGTTTCAGGCAAGGGCTGTTTGTTTTTTGGACTGGACACTAGACATGGGGGTCGCAGGTAACCCCTCGGCACCAGTTTCGTACTCAGGCCGATTATTAGTTAGACTGGGCACTAGATTAGTTGACCCCCTGGCACCAGTTTCAGACTCCGGTTATAGTTTACTAGACTGGGCACTAGTTGTAGGGGCCACAAGGGACCCCCTGGCACCAGTTTCAGGCAACGGTCTTTTGTTTTCTAGACTGGGCACTAGATGTGGGGTCCACAAGGGACCCCCTAACCAGTTTCAGGCTCCGGCCTTTTGTTTGCTAGACTGGGCACTAGTTGTAGGGGCCACAAGGGACCCCCAGGCACCAGTTTCAGGCTCCAGCCTTTTGTCTTCTAGACTGGGCACTAGATGTGGGGTCCACAAGGGACCCCCTGGCACCAGTTTCAGGCTCCGGCCTTTTGTTTTCTAGACTGGGCACTAGATGTGGGGTCCACAAGGGACCCCCTGGCACCAGTTTCAGTCTCCGTCCGATTGTTTGTTAGACTGGGCACTAGACGTAGAGGCCGCAAGGGACCCCCTGGCACCAGTTTGGGGCTGCGGCCTGTTTTTATTAGACTGGGCACTAGACGTGGAGGTCGCAGTTGACCCCCTAACACAAGTTTCAGGCTCCGGCCGATTGTTTGTTAGACTGGGCACTAGTTGCAGGAGCCACAAGGGACCCCCTGGCACCAGTTTCAGGCTCCGGCCTATTGTTAATTAGACGTTGCACTACACGGAGGGGCCACAAGGGACCCCCTGGCACCAGTTTCAGGCACCAGCCTTTTGATTTTTGGACTGGGCACTAGACATGGCAGTCGCAGGTGACCCCCTGGCACCAGTTTTGTACTCAGGCAAGTTATTAGTTAGACTGGGCACTAGATGTGGGGGCCATAGTTGACCCCCTGGCACCAGTTTCAGGCTCCGGCCTATTGTTTGTTACACTGGGCACTAGTTGTAGGGGCCAAAAGGGACCCTCTGGCACCAGTTTCAGGCTCCAGCCTTTTGCTATCTAGACTGGGCACTAGACATGGGGGTCGCAGTTGAGCCCCAAGCACCAGTTTTGTGCACAGGCCGGTTATTAGAGTGGGCACTAATTGTGGGGGCCGCAGGTGATCCCCTGGCACCAGTTTCAGGCTTCGGTCTATTGTTAGTTAGACTGGGCACTAGACGTAGGGGTCGCAAGGGACCCCCCAGCACCAGTTTGGGGCTCCGGTCTGTTTTTATTAGACTGGGCACTAGAGGTGGGGGTCGCAGTTGACCCCCTAACACCAGTTTCAGGCTCCAGCCGACTGTTTGTTAGACTGATCACTAGTTGTAGGGGCCAAAAGGGACCACTAGCAGCAGTTTCAGGCACCGGCCTTTTGCTTTTTGGAGTGGGCACTAAATGTTGTGGCCGCAAGCGACCCCTTGGCACCAGTTTCAGGTTCCGGCCTTTTGTTTGTTAGACTGGGCACAAGTTGTAGGGGCCACAAGGGACCCCCTGGCACCAGTTTCAGGCTCTAAGCTTTTGTTTTCTAGACTGGACACTAGATGTGGGGTTCACATGGGACCCCCTGGCATCAGTTTCAGGCTCCTACCTATTGTTATTTAGACAGGGCACTAGATGTGGGGGCCACAAGGGACCCCCAGGCACCATTTCCAGTCTCAGGCCTATTGTTTCATAGACTGGACCCTAGACGTAGGAGCCGCAAGGGACCCCCTGGCACCAGTTTCAGGCTCTGGCCTTTTGCTTTCTAGACTGGGCACTAGACGTGGGGGCCACAAGGGACCCCCTGGTACCAGTTTCAGGCTCCGGCCTATTGTTATTTAGACAGGGCACTAGACGTAGGAGCCACAAGGGACCCCCTGGCACCAGCTTCTGTATCCGGCCGATTGTTTCTTAGACTGGGCACTAGTTGTAGGGGCCACAAGGGACCCCCTGGCACCAGTTTCAGGCTCAGGACGATTGTTTGTTAGATTGGGCACTAGACGTAGGTGCCACAAGGGACTCCCTGGCACCAGTTTCAGGCTCCGGCCTTTTCTTTTCTAGACTGGGCACTAGACGTGAGGGTCGCAGTTGACCCCCTAACAAAAGTTTCAGGCTCCAACCGTTTGTTTGTTAGACTGGGCACTCGTTGTAGGGGCCAAAAAGGACCACCTGGCACTAGTTTCAGGCACCAGCCATTAGTTTTTTGGACTGGGCACTAGACATGCGGGTCGCAGGTGACCCCCTGGCACCAGATTCATACTCAGGACGGTAATTAGTTAGACTGGGCACTAGATGTGGGGGCCGTAGTTGACCCCCTGGCACCAGTTTCAGGCTCCGGCCTATTGTTTGTTAGACTGGGCACTGGACGTAGGGCCGCAACTGACCCCCTGGCACCAGTTTCAGGCTTCAGCCGATTGTTTGTTAGACTGGGCACTGACTGTAGGGACCACAAGGGACCCCCTGGTACCAGTTTCAGGCTTCGGACGATTGTTTTTTAGACTGGGCACTAGACGTAGGGGCCACAAGGGACCCCCTAGCACTAGTTTCAGGCTCCGGCCTATTGTTATTTAGACATTGCACTAGACAGAGGGGCCACAAGGGAACCCCTGGTACCAGTTTCAGGCACCGGCCTTTTGTTTATTAGACTGGGCGCTAGTTGTAGGGGCCACAAGGGACCCCCTGGCACCAGTTTAGGCTCTGGCCTTTTGTTTTCTAGACTGGGCACTAGACGTGGGGGTCGCAGGTGACCCCCTAGCACCAGTTTCGTACACAAGCCGGTTATTAGTTAAACTGGGCACTAGATGTGGGGGCCGTAGTTGACCCCCTGGCACCAGTTTCAGGCTCCGGCCTATTGTTTGTTACACTGGTCACTAATTGTAGGGGCCAAAAGGGACCCCCTGGCACCAGTTTCAGGCAAGGGCCGTTTGTTTTTTGGACTGGACACTAGACATGGGGGTCGCAGGTATCCCCTCGGCACCAGTTTCGTACTCAGGCCGATTATTAGTTAGACTGAGTGGGCACTAGATTAGTTGACCCCCTGGCACCAGTTTCAGACTCCGGTTATAGTTTGTTAGACTGGGCACTAGTTGTAGGGGCCACAAGGGACCCCCTGGCACCAGTTTCAGGCAACGGTCTTTTGTTTTCTAGACTGGGCACTAGATGTGGGGTCCACAAGGTACCCCCTGGCACCAGTTTCAGGCTCTGGCCTTTTGTTTTCTAGACTGGGCACTAGATGTGGGGTCCACAAGGGACCCCCTGGCACCAGTTTCAGGCTCCGGCCTTTTGTTTGTTAGACTGGGCACTAGTTGTAGGGGCCACAAGGGACCCCCAGGCACCAGTTTCAGGCTCCAGCCTTTTGTCTTCTAGACTGGGCACTAGATGTGGGGTCCACAAGGGACCCCCTGGCACCAGTTTCAGGCTCCGGCCTTTTGTTTTCTAGACTGGGCACTAGATGTGGGGTCCACAAGGGACCCCCTGGCACCAGTTTCAGTCTCCGTCCGATTGTTTGTTAGACTGGGCACTAGACGTAGAGGCCGCAAGGGACCCCCTGGCACCAGTTTGGGGCTGCGGCCTGTTTTTATTAGACTGGGCACTAGACGTGGAGGTCGCAGTTGACCCCCTAACACAAGTTTCAGGCTCCGGCCGATTGTTTGTTAGACTGGGCACTAGTTGCAGGAGCCACAAGGGACCCCCTGGCACCAGTTTCAGGCTCCGGCCTATTGTTATTTAGACATTGCACTACACGGAGGGGCCACAAGGGACCCCCTGGCACCAGTTTCAGGCACCAGCCTTTTGATTTTTGGACTGGGCACTAGACATGGCGGTCGCAGGTGACCCCCTGGCACCAGTTTCGTACTCAGGCCAGTTATTAGTTAGACTGGGCACTAGATGTGGGGGCCATAGTTGACCCCCTGACACCAGTTTCAGGCTCCGGCCTATTGTTTGTTACACTGGGCACTAGTTGTAGGGGCCAAAAGGGACCCTCTGGCACCAGTTTCAGGCTCCGGCCTTTTGCTTTCTAGACTGGGCACTAGACGTGGGGGCCACAAGGGACCCCCTGGCACCAGTTTCAGGCTCCGGCCTATTGTTATTTAGACAGGGCACTAGACGTAGGAGCCACAAGGGACCCCCTGGCACCAGCTTCTGTATCCGGCCGATTGTTTCTTAGACTGGGCACTAGTTGTAGGGGCCACAAGGGACCCCCTGGCACCAGTTTCAGGCTCAGGACGATTGTTTGTTAGATTGGGCACTAGACGTAGGTGCCACAAGGGACTCCCTGGCACCAGTTTCAGGCTCCGGCCTTTTCTTTTCTAGACTGGGCACTAGACGTGGGGGGTCGCAGGTGACCCCCTAGCACCAGTTTAGTACACAGGCCGGTTATTAGAGTGGGCACTAGTTGTAGGGGCCATAAGGGACACCCTGGCACCAGTTTCAGGCACCGGCCTTTTGTTTTTAGGACTGGGCACTAGACATGGGGGTCGCAGTTGAGCCCCAAGCACCAGTTACGTACACAGGCCGGTTTTTAGAGTGGGCACTAGTTGTGGGGGCCGCATGTGACCCCCTGGCACCAGTTTCAGGCTTCGGTATATTGTTAGTTAGACTGGGCACTAGACGTAGGGGCCGCAAGGGACCCCCTAGCACCAGTTTGGGGCTCCGGTCTGTTTTTATTAGACTGGGCACTAGACGTGGGGGTCGCAGTTGACCCCCTAACACCAGTTTCAGGCTCCAGCCGATTGTTTGTTAGACTGATCACTAGTTGTAGGTGCCAGAAGGGACCACTGGCACCAGTTTCAGGCACCGGCCTTTTGTTTTTTGGAGTGGGCACTAAATGTTGGGGCCGCAAGGGACCCCTTGGCACCAGTTTCAGGCTCCGGCCTTTTGTTTGTTGGACTGGGCACTAGTTGTAGGGGCCACAAGGGACCCCCTGGCACCAGTTTAAGGCTCTAAGCTTTTGTTTTCTAGACTGGGCACTAGATGTGGGGTCCACAAGTGACCCCCTGGCACCAGTTTCAGGCTCCTACCTATTGTTATTTAGACAGGGCACTAGACGTGGAGGCCACAAGGG
Organism: Pseudophryne corroboree; assembly: GCF_028390025.1. NCBI lineage: Eukaryota > Metazoa > Chordata > Amphibia > Anura > Myobatrachidae > Pseudophryne > Pseudophryne corroboree. The sequence goes on from NC_086453.1 coordinate 129,183,682, forward strand.
ACACCCAGGCACCAGTTTCTGGCTCCGGACTTTTCTTTTTTGGACTGGGCACTAGACATTGGGGTCGCAGATGACCCCCTGGCACCAGTTTCTAATTCAGGGCGGTTGTTAGTTAGACTCAGGGCTGGAGCTTCCACTAGGCAGCTTTAGGCAGCTGCCTAGGGGCGCCGGGACCTGAGGGGGCGGCCTGCAACAGTTGCCAGAAAAAGGTTGTATGGTCCTACCTTTGACAGCCGCTGCAATCGCCCAGAACTCTTATCTCACAGTAGCCGCGACTGCTAAGCTCCCGTATTGCAGCCTCCAGCTCCACCTCCACCCCGCACAGGCAGTAACTTTGACAGCTCCTGGAGTCCTGGCTGGGGGTGACATGCAGCACTGCTCTTTATTCCAGGCTCTTTCACAGACTACTCAGGGGCAGATTTATTAATCTCGGTGAAGTGATAAAGTGGAAAGTGTTAAAGGACCAGCCAATCAGATTTTAACTTCCATGTCACAGGCTGGGTTTGAAAAATGACAGTTAGGAGCTGAATGGCTGGTCCTTTATCACCTTCCACTTTATCACTTCACTGCAGCATGCAGGTACGGTGGCTGTACAGTGCATTCTCTGCATTGATAAGGAAAGAGGGCGAGAGCAGCAGTGTGGTGAGGGGGGGGGGGAGGGGGGAGATGAGAAGAATTCATGCACACGGTCTGGGGGGATGAGCAGCACCATGCACACAGATGGTGAGGCGGGATAGAACAGCAGACATTTATCAGAGTAAGGGGGAGGGGGTGAGAACAGCATGCCTTTCATCTGAAGGGTGGGTAGGGGGAAGGGGCAGTAGGCAGAAGTTTGTGGGGGCCGCAGTAGACCCCCTTGCACCAGTTTCAGGACCCGGCCTATTGTTTGTTAGACAAGGCACTAGACGTAGGAACCACAACTGACCCTCTGGCACCAGTTTCAGGCTCCGGCCGATTGTTTGTTAGACTGGGCACTAGTTGTAGGGACCACAAGGGACACACTGGCACCAGTTTCATTCTTTGGAAGATGGTTTCTTAGACTGGGCACTAGACGTAGGGGCCACAAGGGACCCCCTGGCACCAGTTTCAGTCTCCGGCCTATTGTTATTTAGACATTGCACTAGACGGAGGGGCCACAAGGGACCCCCTGGCACCAGTTTCAGGCACCGGCTTTTTGTTTGTTAGACTGGGTACTAGTTGTAGGGGCCACAAGGGATCCCCTGGTACCAGTTTCAGGCTCCGGCCTATTGTTTTTTAGACTGGGCACTAGACGTAGGGGCCGCAAGGGACCCCCTGGCACCAGTTTCAGGCTCCGGCCTTTTGTTTTCTAGACTGGGCACTAGATGTGGGGTCCACAAGGGACCCCCTGGCACCAGTTTCAGTGTCCGTCCGATTGTTTGTTAGACTGGGCACTAGACGTAGAGGCCGCAAGGGACCCCCTGGCACCAGTTTGGGGCTGCGGCCTGTTTTTATTAGACTGGGCACTAGACGTGGAGGTCGCAGTTGACCCCCTAACACAAGTTTCAGGCTCCGGCCGATTGTTTGTTAGACTGGGCACTAGTTGCAGGAGCCACAAGGGTCCCCCTGACACCAGTTTCAGGCACCGCCCTTTTGTTTTTTGGACTGGGCACTAAATGTTGTGGCCGCAAGGGACCCCTCGGCACCAGTTTCAGGCTCCGGACTTTTGTTTGTTAGACTAGGCACTAGTTGTAGGGTCCACAAGGGACCTCCTGGCACCAGTTTCTGGCTCCGGCCTTTAGTTTTTTGGGCTGGTCACTAGACATTGGGGTCGCAGATGACCCCCTGGCACCAGTTTCTTATTCAGGCCGGTTGTTAGTTAGACTGGGCACTAGATGTGGGGGCCACAGTTGACCCCTTGCACCAGTTTCAGGGCCCGGCCTATTGATGGTTAGACTAGACACTAGACGTAGGGGCCCCAACTGACCCCCTGGCACCAGTTTTAGGCTCCGGACGATTGTATTTTAGACTGGGCACTAGACGTAGGGGCCACAAGGGACTCCCTGGCACCAGTTTCAGGCTCCGTTCTATTGTTATTTAGACATTGCACTACACGGAGGAGCCACAAGGGACCCCCTGGCACCAGTTTCAGGCACCGGCCTTTTGTTTGTTAGACTGGGCACTAGACTTAGGGGCCGCAAGGAACCCCCTGGCACCAGCTTCTGTCTCCGGCCAACAGTTTGTTAGACTGGACACTAGATGTAGGGGCCGCATGGGACCCCCTAGCACCAGTTTGGGGCTCCGGTCTTTTTTTATTAGACTGGGCACTAGACGTGGGGGTCACAGTTGACCCCCTAACAAAAGTTTCAGGCTCCAACCGTTTGTTTGTTAGACTGATCACTAGTTGTAGGGGCCAGAAGGGACCCCCTGGAACCAGTTTCAGGCAAGGGCCGTTTCTTTTTTGGACTTGACACTAGACATGGGGTCGCAGGTAACCCCTCGGCACCAGTTTCGTACTCAGGCCGATTATTAGTTAGACTGGGCACTAAATTAGTTGACCCCCTGGCACCAGTTTTAGGCTCTAAGCTTTTGTTTTCTAGACTGGGCACTAGATGTGGGGTCCACAAGGTACCCCCTGGCACCTGTTTCAGGCTCCTACCTATTGTTATTTAGACAGAGCACTAGACGTGGGGGCCACAAGGGACCCCCAGGCACCAGTTCCAGTCTCAGGCCTATTTTTTTATAGACTGGACTCTAGACGTAGGAGCCGCAAGGGACACCCTGGCACCAGTTTGGGGCTCCTGCCTGTTTATATTAGACTGGGCACTAGACGTGAGGGTCGCAGTTGACCCCCAAACAAAAGTTTCAGGCTCCAACCGTTTGTTTGTTAGACTGGGCACTAGTTGTAGGGGCCACAAAGGACCCCCTGGCACCATGTCAGGCACCAGCCTTTTGTTTTTTGGACTGGGCACTAGACATGGGGGTCGCAGGTGACCCCCTGGCACCAGATTCATACTCAGGACGGTTATTAGTTAGACTGGGCACTAGATGTGGGGGCCGTAGTTGACCCCCTGGCACCAGTTTTAGGCTCCGGCCTATTGTTTGTTAGACTGGGCACTAGTTGTAGGGGCCATAAGGGACCCCCTGGCACCAGTTTCAGGCACCGGCCTTTTGTCTTTGTGACTGGGCACTAGACATGGGGGACGCAGTTGAGCCCCAAGCACCAGTTTCGTACACAGGCCGGTTATTAGAATGGGCACTAGTTGTGGGGGCCGCAGGTGACCCCCTGGCACCAGTTTCAGGCTTCGGTCTATTGTTAGTTAGACTGGGCACTAGACGTAGGGGCCGCAAGGGACCCCCTAGCACCAGTTTGCGGCTATGGTCTGTTTTTATTAGACTGGGCACTAGACGTGGGGGTCGCAGTTGACCCCCTAACACCAGTTTCAGGCTCCAGCCGATTCTTTGTTAGACTGATCACTAGTTGTAGGGGCCAGAAGGGACCCCCTGGAACCAGTTTCAGGCAAGGGCCATTTCTTTTTTGGACTTGACACTAGACATGGGGTCGCAGGTAACCCCTCTGCACCAGTTTCGTACTCAGGCCGATTATTAGTTAGACTGGGCACTAAGTTAGTTGACCCCCTGGCACCAGTTTCAGACTCCAGCTATAGTTTGTTAGACTGGGCACTAGATGTAGGGGCCACAAGGGACCCCCTGGCACCAGTTTCAGCCACCGGTCTATTGTTTTCTAGACTGGGCACTAGATGTGGGGTCCACAAGGGACCCCCTGGCACCAGTTTCAGGCTCGGGCCTTTTGTTTTCTAGACTGGGCACTAGATGTGGGGTCCACAAGGGACCCCCTGGCACCAGTTTCAGGCTCCGGACTTTTGTTTGTTAGACTGGGCACTAGTTGTAGTGGCCACAAGGGACCCCCAGGCACCAGATTCAGGCTCCAGCCTTTTGTCTTCTAGACTTGGCACTAGTTGTGGGGTCCACAAGAGACCCCCTGGCACCAGTTTCAGGCTCCGGCCTTTTGTTTTCTAGACTGGGCACTAGATGTGGGATCCACAAGGGACCCCCTGGCACCAGTTTCAGTGTCAGTCCGATTGTTTGTTAGACTGGGCTCTAGACGTAGGGGCTGCAAGGGAACCCCTGGCACCAGTTTGGGGCTCCGGCCTGTTTTTATTAGACTGGGCACTAGACGTGGAGGATGCAGTTGACCCCCTAACACAAGTTTCAGGCTCCGGCCGATTGTTTGTTAGACTGGGCACTAGTTGCAGGAGCAACAAGGGTCCCCCTGACACCAGTTTCAGGCACCGCCCTTTTGTTTTTTGGACTGGGCACTAAATGTTGTGGCCGCAAGGGACCCTCGGGACCAGTTTCAGGCTCCAGCCTTTTGTTTGTTTTACTGGGCACTAGTTGTAGGGTCCACAAGAGACCCCCTGGCACCAGTTTCTGGCTACAGCCTTTTGTTTTTTGGGCTGGGCACTAGACATTGGGGTTGCAGATTACCCCCTGGCACCAGTTTCTTATTCAGGCCGGTTGTTAGTTAGACTGGGCACTAGATGTGGGGGCCGCAGTTGACCCCCTTGCACCAGTTTCAGGGCCCGGCCTATTGATGGTTAGACTAGGTACTAGACGTAGGGGCCCCAACTGACCCCCTGGCACCAGTTTCAGGCTCCGGACGATTGTATTTTAGACTGGGCACTAGACGTAGGGGCCACAAGGGACAACCTGGCACCAGTTTCAGGCTCCGTTCTATTGTTATTTAGACATTGCACTACACGGAGGAGCCACAAGGGACCCCCTGGCACCAGTTTCAGGCACCGGCCTTTTTTTTGTTAGACTGGGCACTAGACTTAGGGGCAGCAAGAAACCCCCTGGCACCAGCTTCTGTCTGCGGCCAACAGTTTGTTAGACTGGGCACTAGATGTAGGGGCCGCATGGGACCCCCTAGTACCAGTTTGGGGCTCCGGTCTTTTTTTATTAGACTGGGTACTAGACGTGGGGGTCGCAATTGACCCCCTAACAAAAGTTTCAGGCTCCAGCCGATTGAATGTTATACTCAGCACTAGTTGTACGGGCCACAAGAGACCCACTGGCACCAGTTTCAGGCACCAGCCTTTTGTTTTTTGGACTGGGCACTAGACATGGGGGTCGCAGGTGACCCCCTGGCACCAGTTTCGTACACAGGCCGGTTATTAGTTAGACTGGGCACTAGACGTAGGGGCCACAAGGGACCCCCTGGCACCAGCTTCTGTATCCGGCCGATTGTTTCTTAGACTGGGCACTAGCTGTAGGGGCCACAAGGGACCCCCTGGCACCAGTTTCAGGCTCCGGCCGATTGTTTGTTAGATTGGGCACTAGACGTTGGTGCCACAAGGGACCCCCTGGCACCAGTTTCAGGCTCCGGCCTTTTGTTTTCTAGACTGGGCACTAGACGTGGGGGTCGCAAGTGACCCCCTAGCACCAGTTTAGTACACAGGCCGGTTGTTAGAGTGGGCACTAGTTGTAGGGGCCATAAGGGACCCCCTGGCACCAGTTTCAGGCACCGGCCTTTTGATTTTAGGACGGGGCACTAGACATGGGGGTCGCAGTTGAGCCCCAAGCACCAGTTTCATACACAGGCCGGTTATTAGAGTGGGCACTAGTTGTGGGGGCCGCAGGTGATCCCCTGGCACCAGTTTCAGGCTTCGGTCTATTGTTAGTTAGACTTGGCACTAGACGTAGGGGCCGCAATGGACCCCCTAGCACCAGTTCGGGGCTCCGGTCTGTTTTTATTAGACTGGGCACTAGACGTGGGGGTCGCAGTTGACCTCCTAACATCAATTTCAGGCTCCAGCCGATTGTTTTTTAGACTGATCACTAGTTGTAGGGGCCAGAAGGGACCACTGGCACCAGTTTCAGGCACCGGCCTTTTGTTTTTTGGAGTGGGCACTAAATGTTTTGGCCGCAAGGGACCCCTTGGCACCAGTTTCAGGCTCCGGCCTTTTGTTTGTTAGACTGGGCACTAATTGTAGGGGCCACAAGGGACCCCCTGGCACCAGTTTCAGGCTCTAAGCTTTTGTTTTCTAGACTGGGCACTAGATGTGGGGTCCACAAGGGACCCCCTGGCACCAGTTTCAGGCTCCTACCTATTGTTATTTAGACAGGGCACTAGACGTGGGGGCCACAAGGGACCCCCAGGCACCAGTTCCAGTCTCAGGCCTATTGTTTTATAGACTGGACCCTAGACGTAGGAGCCGCAAGGGTCAACCTGGCACAAGTTTGGGGCTCCTGCCTGTTTTTATTAGACTGGGCACTAGACGTGAGGGTCGCAGTTGACCCCCTAACAAAAGTTTCAGGCTCCAACCGTTTGTTTGTTAGACTGGGCACTCGTTGTAGGGGCCAAAAAGGACCACCTGGCACTAGTTTCAGGCACCAGCCTTTTAGTTTTTTGGACTGGGCACTAGACATGGGGGTCGCAGGTGACCCCCTGGCACCAGATTCATACTCAGGACGGTAATTAGTTAGACTGGGCACTAGATGTGGGGGCCGTAGTTGACCCCCTGGCACCAGTTTCAGGCTCCGGCCTATTGTTTGTTAGACTGGGCACTGGACGTAGGGCCGCAACTGACCTCCTGGCACCAGTTTCAGGCTTCAGCCGATTGTTTGTTAGACTGGGCACTGACTGTAGGGACCACAAGGGACCCCCTGGTACCAGTTTCAGGCTTCGGATGATTGTTTTTTAGACTGGGCACTAGACGTAGGGGCCACAAGGGACCCTCTAGCACTAGTTTCAGGCTCCGGCCTATTGTTATTTAGACATTGCACTAGACAGAGGGGCCACAAGGGACCCCCTGGCACCAGTTTCAGGCTCCGGCCTTTTGCTTTCTAGACTGGGCACTAGACGTGGGGGCCACAAGGGACCCCCTGGCACCAGTTTCAGGCTTCGGCCTATTGTTATTTAGACAGGGCACTAGACGTAGGGGTCACAGGGTACCCCCTGGCCCCAGCTTCTGTATCTGTCTGATTGTTTCTTAGACTGGGCACTAGTTGTAGGGGCCACAAGGGACCCCCTGGCTCCAGTTTCATACTCAGGACGATTATTAGTTAGACTGGGCACTAGATGTGGGGGCCGTAGTTGTCCCCCTGGCACCAGTTTCAGGCTCCGGCCTATTGTTTGTTAGACTAGGCACTAGTTGTAGGGGCCACAAGGGACCCCCTGGCACTAGTTTCTGGCTCCGGCATTTTGTTTTTGGGCTGGGCACTAGACATTGGGGTCACAGATGACCCCCTGGCACCAGTTTCTTATTCAGGCCGGTTGTTAGTTAGACTGGACACTACTTGTGGGGGCCGCAGTTAACCCCCTTGCACCAGTTTCAGAGCCTGGCCTATTGTTTATTAGATTAGGCACTAGACGTAGGGGCCACAGCTGACACCCTGGCACCAGTTTCAGGCTCCGGCCGATTGTTTTTTAGACTGGGCACTAGTTGTAGGGACCACAAGGGACCCCCTGGCACCAGTTTCAGGCTTCGGACGATTGTTTTTTAGACTGGGCACTAGACGTAGGGGCCACAAGGGACTCCCTGGCACCAGTTTCAGGCTCCGGCCTTTTGCTTTCTAGACTGGGCACTAGACGTGGGGGCCACAAGGGACCCCCTGGCACCAGTTTCAGGCTCCGGCCTATTGTTATTTAGACATGGCACTAGTAGTAGGGGCCACAAGGGACCCCCTGGCACCAGCTTCTGTTTCCGGCCGATTGTTTCTTAGATTGGGCACTAGTTGTAGGGGCCACAAGGGACCCCCTTGCACCAGTTTCAGGATTGGACGATTGTTTGTTAGATTGGGCACTAGACGTAAGTGCCACAAGGGACCTCCTGGCACCAGTTCCAGGCTCCGGCCTTTTGCTTTCTAGATTGGGCACTAGACGTAGGGGCCACAAGGATCCCCTGGCACCAGTTTCAGGCACCGGCCTTTTGTTTTTAGGACTGTGCACTAGATATGGAGGTCGCAGTTGAGCCCCAAGCACCAGTTTCGTACACAGGCTGGTTAGAGTGGGGACTAGTTGTGGGGGAAGCAGGTTACCCCCTGGCACCAGTTTCAGGCTTCGGTCTATTGTTAGTTAGACTGGGCACTAGACGTAGGGGCCGCAAGGGACCCCCTGGCACCAGTTTCTCGCTCCGGCCTTTTGTTTTTTGGGCTGGGCACTAGACATTGGGGTCGCAGATGACCCCCTGGCACCAGTTTCTTATTCAGGCCCGGTTGTTAGTTAGACTGGACACTACTTGTGGGGGCCGCAGTTAACCCCCTTGCACCAGTTTCAGGCTCCAGCCTATTGTTATTAAGACAGGGCACTAGACGTAGGGGCCACAAGGATCCCCTGGCACCAGTTTCAGGGTCCAGCCAATTGTTTGTTAGACTGATCACTAGTTGTAGGGCCAGAAGGGACCACTGGCACCAGCTTCAGGCACCGGCCTTTTGCTTTTTGGAGTGGGCACTAAATGTTGTGGCCGCAAGGGACCCCTTGGCACCAGTTTCAGGCTGCGGCCTGTTGTTTGTTAGACTGGGCACTAATTGTAGAGGCCACAAGGGACCCCCTGGCATCAGTTTCAAACACCTGCCTTTTGATTTCTGGACAGGGCACTAGACATGGGGGGCGCAGGTGACCCCCTGGCACCAGTTTTATACTCAGGCCAGTTATTAGTTAGACTGGGCACTAGATGTGGGGGCCGTTGTTGACCCCCTGGCACCAGTTTCAGGCTCCCGCCTATTGTTTGTTACACTGGGCACTAGTTGTAGGGGCCAGAAGGGACCCACTGGCACCAGTTTCAGGCTCCGGCCTTTTGCTTTCTAGACTGGGCACTAGACGTGGGGGCCACAAGGGATTCCCTGGCACCAGTTTCAGGCTCTGGCCTATTGTTATTTAGACAGGGCACTAGACGTAAGGGCCACAAGGGACCCCCTGGCACCAGCTTTTGTATCCGTCCGATTGTTTCTTAGACTGGGCACTAGTTGTAGGGGCCACAAGGGACCCCCTGGCACCAGTTTCAGGCACCGGCCTTTTGCTTTCTAGACTGGGCACTAGACGTGGGGGCCACAAGGGACCCCCTGGCACCAGTTTTAGGCTCCGGCCTATTGTTATTTAGACAGGGCACTAGACGTAGGGGCCACAAGGGACCCCCTGGCATCAGCTTCTGTATCCGGCCGATTGTTTCTTAGATTGGGCACTAGTTGAAGGGGCCACAAGGAACCCCCTGGCACCAGTTTCAGGCTTGAACGATTGTATGTTAGATTGGGCACTAGACGTAAGTGCCACAAGGGAGCCCCTGGCACCAGTTTCAGGCTCCGGCCTATTGTTATTTAGACAGGGCACTAGACGTAGGGGCCGCAAGGGACCCCCTGGCACCAGTTTCTCACTCCGGCCTTTTGTTTTTTGGGCTGGGCACTAGACATTGGGGTCGCAGATGACCCCCTGGCACCAGTTTCTTATTCAGGCCGGTTGTTAGTTAGACTGGACACTACTTGTGGGGGCCGCAGTTAACCCCCTTGCACCAGTTTCAGGGCCCGGCCTATTGTTTGTTAGATTAGGCACTAGACGTAGGGGCCACAACTGACACCCTGGCACCAGTTTCAGGCTCCGGCTGATTGTTTGTTAGACAGGGCACTAGTTGTAGGGACCACAAGGGACCCCCTGGCACCAGTTTCAGGCTTCGGACGATTGTTTTTTAGACTGGGCACTAGACGTAGGGGCCACAAGGGACTCCCTGGCACCAGTTACAGGCTCTGGCCTTTTGCTTTCTAGACTGGGCACTAGACGTGGGGGCCACAAGGGACCCCCTGGCACCAGTTTCAGGCTCCGGCCTATTGTTATTTAGACAGGGCACTAGAAGTAGGGGCCACAAGGGACCCCCTGGCACCAGCTTCTGTTTCCGGCCGATTGTTTCTTAGATTGGGCACTAGTTGTAGGGGCCACAAGGGACCCCCTGGCACCAGTTTCAGGATTGGACGATTGTTTGTTAGATTGGGCACTAGACGTAGGTGCCTCAAGTACCCCCTGGCACCAGTTTGGGGCTCCGGCCTGTTTTTATTAGACTGGGCACTAGACGTGGGGGTCGCAGTTGACCCCCTAACAAAAGTTTCTGGCTCCAGCCGATTATTTTTTAGACTGGGCACTAGTTGTAGGGGCCACAAAGGACCCCCTGGCACCAGTTTCAGGCACCAGCCTTTTGTATTTTGGACTGGGCACTAGACATGGGGGTCGCAGGTGACCCCCTGGCACCAGTTTCGTACTCAGGACGGTTATTTGTTAGACTGGGCACTAGATGTGGGGGCCGTAGTTGAGCCCCTGGCACCAGTTTCAGGCTCCGGCCTTTTGCTTTCTAGACTGGGCACTAGACGTGGGGCCACAAGGGACCCCCTGGCACCAGTTTCAGGCTCCGGCCTATTGTTATTTAGACAGGGCACTAGACGTAGGGGTCACAAGGTACCCCCTGGCCCCAGCTTCTGTATCTGTCCGATTGTTTCTTAGACTGGGCACTAGTTGTAGGGGCCACAAGAGACCCCCTGGCTCCAGTTTCGTACTCAGGACGATTATTAGTTAGACTGGGCACTAGATGTGGGGGCCGTAGTTGTCCCCCTGGCAAAGGTTTCAGGCTCCGGCCTATTGTTTGTTAGACTAGGCACTAGTTGTAGGGGCCACAAGGGACCCCCTGGCACCAGTTTCTGGCTCCGGCATTTTGTTTTTTGGGCTGGGCACTAGACATTGGGGTCGCAGATGACCCCCTGGCACCAGTTTCTTATTCAGGCCGGTTGTTAGTTAGACTGGACACTACTTGTTAGGGCCGCAGTTAACCCCCTTGCACCAGTTTCAGAGCCCGGCCTATTGTTTGTTAGATTAGGCACTAGACGTAGGGGCCACAACTGACACCCTGGCACCAGTTTCAGGCTCCGGCCGATTGTTTTTTAGACTGGGCACTAGTTGTAGGGACCACAAGGGACCCCCTGGCACCAGTTTCAGGCTTCGGACGATTGTTTTTTAGACTGGGCACTAGACGTAGGGGCCACAAGGGACTCCCTGGCACCAGTTTCGGGCTCCGGCCTTTTGCTTTCTAGACTGGGCACTAGACGTGGGGGCCACAAGGGACCCCCTGGCACCAGTTTCAGGCTCCGGCCTATTGTTATTTAGACATGGCACTAGTAGTAGGGGCCACAAGGGACCCCCTGGCACCAGCTTCTGTTTCCGGCCGATTGTTTCTTAGATTGGGCACTAGTTGTAGGGGCCACAAGGGACCCTTGGCACCAGTTTCAGGATTGGACGATTGTTTGTTAGATTGGGCACTAGACGTAAGTGCCACAAGGGACCTCCTGGCACCAGTTTCAGGCTCCGGCTTTTTGCTTTCTAGACTGGGCACTAGACGTAGGGGCCACAAGGATCCCCTGGCACCAGTTTCAGGCTTCGGCCTATTGTTATTTAGACAGGGCACTAGACGTAGGGGCCACAAGGAACCCCCTGGCACCAGTTTGGGGCTCCGGTCTGTTTTTATTAGACTGGGCACTAGACGTGGGGGTCGCAGGTGACCCCCTAACAAACGTTTCAGGCTCCAGCCGATTGTTTGTTAGACTGGGCACTAGTTGTAGGGGCCACAAAGGATCCCCTGGCACCAGTTTCAGGCACCATCCTATTGTTTTTTGGACTGGGCACTAGACATGGGGGTCGCAGGTGACCCCCTGGCACCAGTTTCGTACTCAGGACGGTTATTCGTTAGACTGGGCACTAGATGTGGGGGCCGTAGTTGACCCCCCGGCACCAGTTTCAGGCTCCGGCCTTTTGCTTTCTAGACTGGGCACTAGACGTGGGGGCCACAAGGGACCCCCTGGCACCAGATTCAGGTTCCGGCCTATTGTTATTTAGACAGGGCACTAGACGTAGGGGCCACAAGGGACCACCTGGCACCAGTTTCGTACTCAGGACGGTTATTAGTTAGACTCGGTACTAGATGTGGGGGCCGTAGTTGTCCCCCTGGCACCAGTTTCAGGCTCTGGCCTATTGTTTGTTAGACTGGGCACTAGTTGTAGGGGCCACAATGGACCCCCTGGCACCAGTTTCTGGCTCCAGCCTTTTGTTTTTTGGGCTGGGCACTAGACATTGGGGTCGCAGATGACCCCATGGCACCAGTTTCTTATTCAGGCCGGTTGTTAGTTAGACTGGACACTACTTGTGGGGGCCGCAGTTAACCCCCTTGCACCAGTTTCAGGGCCCGGCCTATTGTTTGTTAGACTAGGCACTAGACGTAGGGCCCGCAACTGATACCCTGGCACCAGTTTCAGGCTCCGGCCGATTGTTTGTTAGACTGGGCACTAGTTGTAGGGACCACAAGGTAACCCCTGGCACCAGTTTCAGGCTCCAGCCTATTGTTATTTAGACATTGCACTACACGGAGGGGCCACAAGGGACCCCGTGGCACAAGTTTCAGGCACCGGCCTTTTGTTTTTAGGACTGGGCACTAGACATTGGGGTCGCAGTTGAGCCCCAAGCACCAGTTTCGTAACACAGGCCGGTTAGAGTAGGGACTATTTGTGGGGGACGCATGTGACCCCCTGGCACCAGTTTCAGGCTTCGGTCTATTGTTAGTTAGATTGGGCACTAGACGTAGGGGCCGCAAGGGACCCCCTAGCACCAGTTTGGGGCTCCGGTCTGTTCTTATTAGACTGGGCACAAGGCGTGGGGGTCGCAGTTGACCCCCTAACACCAGTTTCAGGCTCCAGCCGATTGTTTGTTAGACTGATCACTAGTTGTAGCGGCCAGAAGGGACCACTGGCACCATTTTCAGTCACCGGCCTTTTGTTTTTTGGAGTGGGCACTAAATGTTGTGGCCGCAAGGGACCCCTTGGCACCAGTTTCAGGCTCCGGCCTTTTGTTTGTTAGACTGGGCACTAGTTGTAGGGGCCACAAGGGACCCCCTGGCACCAGTTTCAGGCTCTAAGCTTTTGTTTTCTAGACTGGGCACTAGATGTGGGGTCCACAAGGGACCCCCTGGAACCAGTTTCAGGCTCCTACCTATTGTTATTTAGACAGGGCACTAGACGTAGGAGCCGCAAGGGACCCCTGGCACCAGTTTCAGGCTTGGACGATTGTATGTTAGATTGGGCACTAGACGTAAGTGCCACAAGGGAGCCCCTGGCACCAGTTTCAGGCTCTAAGCTTTTGTTTTCTAGACTGGGCACTAGATGTGGGGTCCACAAGGGACCCCCTGGAACCAGTTTCAGGCTCCTACCTATTGTTATTTAGACAGGGCACTAGTTGTAGGGGCCACAAGGGACCCCTGGCACCAGTTTCAGGCTTGGACGATTGTATGTTAGATTGGGCACTAGACGTAAGTGCCACAAGGGAGCCCCTGGCACCAGTTTCAGGCTACGGCCTTTTGCTTTCTAGACTGGGCACTAGACGTGGGGGCCACAAGGGACCACCTGGCACCAGTTTCAGGCTCCGGCCTATTGTTATTTAGACAGGGCACTAGACGTAGGGGCCACAAAGGACACCCTAGCACCAGCTTCTGTATTCGGCCGATTGTTTCTTAGACTGGGCACTAGTTGTAGGGGCCACAAGGGACCCCCTGGCACCAGTTTCAGACACCAGCCTTTTTGATTTTTGGACTGGGCACTAGACATGGAGGTCGCAGTTGACACCCTGGCACCAGTTTCATACTCAGGCCAGTTATTAGTTAGACTGGGCACTAGATGTGGGGGCCGTAGTTGATTCCCTGGAACCAGTTTCAGGCTCCGGCCTATTGTTTGTTACACTGGCACTAGTGGTAGGGGCCAAAAGGGACCCACTGGCACCAATTTCAGGCTCCGCCCTTTTGCTTTCTAGACTGGGCACTAGACTTGGGGGCCACAAGGGACCCCCTGGCACCAGTTATAGGCTCCGGCCTATTGTTGTTTAGACAGGGCCTATTGTTGTTTAGACAAGGGACCCCCTGGCACCAGCTTTTGTATCCAGCCGATTGTTTCTTAGACTGGGCACTAGTTGAAGGGGCCACAAGGGACCCCTTGGCACCAATTTCAGGCACCGGCCTTTTGTTTTTAGGACTGGGCACTAGACTTGGGGGTCGCAGTTGAGCCCCAAGCACCAGTTTCGCACACAGGCCGGTTAGAGTGGGGACTAGTTGTGGGGGAAGCAGGTGACCCCCTGGCATCAGTTTCAGGCTTCGGTCTATTGTTAGTTAGACTGGGCACTAGACGTAGGGGCCGCAAGGGACCCCCCTAGCACCAGTTTGGGGCTCTGGTCTGTTTTTATTAGACTGGGCACTAGACGTGGGGGTCGCAGTTGACCCCCTAACACCAGTTTCAGGCTCCAGCCGATTGTTTGTTAGACTGATCACTAGTTGTAGGGCCAGAAGGGACCACTGGCACCAGCTTCAGGCACCGGCCTTTTGCTTTTTGGAGTGGGCACTAAATGTTGTGGCCGCAAGGGACCCCTTGGCACCAGTTTCAGGCTACGGCCTGTTGTTTGTTAGACTGAGCACTAGTTGTAGGGGCCACAAGGGACCCCCTGGCACCAGTTTCAAACACCAGCCTTTTGATTTCTGGACAGGGCACTAGACATGGGGGTCGCAGGTGACCCCCTGGCACCAGTTTCATACTCAGGCCAGTTATTAGTTAAACTGGGCACTAGATGTGGGGACCGCTGTTGACCCCCTGGCACCAGTTTCAGGCTCCCGCCTATTGTTTGTTACACTGGGCACTAGTTGTAGGGGCCAAAAGGGACCCACTAGCACCAGTTTCTGGCTCCGGCCTTTTGTTTTTTAGACTGGGCACTAGAGATGAGCGCCTGAAATTTTTCGGGTTTTGTGTTTTGGTTTTGGGTTCGGTTCCGCGGCCGTGTTTTGGGTTCGAACGCGTTTTGGCAAAACCTCACCGAATTTTTTTTGTCGGATTCGGGTGTGTTTTGGATTCGGGTGTTTTTTTCCAAAAACACTAAAAAACAGCTTAAATCATAGAATTTGGGGGTCATTTTGATCCCAAAGTATTATTAACCTCAAAAACCATAATTTACACTCATTTTCAGTCTATTCTGAATACCTCACACCTCACAATATTATTTTTAGTCCTAAAATTTGCACCGAGGTCGCTGTGTGAGTAAGATAAGCGACCCTAGTGGCCGACACAAACACCGGGCCCATCTAGGAGTGGCACTGCAGTGTCACGCAGGATGTCCCTTCCAAAAAACCCTCCCCAAACAGCACATGACGCAAAGAAAAAAAGAGGCGCAATGAGGTAGCTGTGTGAGTAAGATTAGCGACCCTAGTGGCCGACACAAACACCGGGCCCATCTAGGAGTGGCATTTTTGTTCTCCATATTTTAATAGGCACAACTAAAAGGCACCTCAGGTAAACAATGGAGATGGATGGATTGGATACTAGTATACAATTATGGACGGGCTGCCGAGTGCCGACACAGAGGTAGCCACAGCCGTGAACTACCGCACTGTACTGTGTCTGCTGCTAATATATAGACTGGTTGATAAAGAGATAGTATACTCGTAACTAGTATGTATGTATAAAGAAAGAAAAAAAAACCACGGTTAGGTGGTATATACAATTATGGACGGGCTGCCGAGTGCCGACACAGAGGTAGCCACAGCCGTGAACTACCGCACTGTACTGTGTCTGCTGCTAATATATAGACTGGTTGATAAAGAGATAGTATACTCGTAACTAGTATGTATGTATAAAGAAAGAAAAAAAAACCACGGTTAGGTGGTATATACAATTATGGACGGGCTGCCGAGTGCCGACACAGAGGTAGCCACAGCCGTGAACTACCGCACTGTACTGTGTCTGCTGCTAATATATAGACTGGTTGATAAAGAGATAGTATACTCGTAACTAGTATGTATGTATAAAGAAAGAAAAAAAAACCACGGTTAGGTGGTATATACAATTATGGACGGGCTGCCGAGTGCCGACACAGAGGTAGCCACAGCCGTGAACTACCGCACTGTACTGTGTCTGCTGCTAATATATAGACTGGTTGATAAAGAGATAGTATACTCGTAACTAGTATGTATGTATAAAGAAAGAAAAAAAAAACCACGGTTAGGTGGTATATACAATTATGGACGGGCTGCCGAGTGCCGACACAGAGGTAGCCACAGCCGTGAACTACCGCACTGTACTGTGTCTGCTGCTAATATATAGACTGGTTGATAAAGAGATAGTATACTCGTAACTAGTATGTATGTATAAAGAAAGAAAAAAAAACCACGGTTAGGTGGTATATACAATTATGGACGGGCTGCCGAGTGCCGACACAGAGGTAGCCACAGCCGTGAACTACCGCACTGTACTGTGTCTGCTGCTAATATATAGACTGGTTGATAAAGAGATAGTATACTCGTAACTAGTATGTATGTATAAAGAAAGAAAAAAAAACCACGGTTAGGTGGTATATACAATTATGGACGGGCTGCCGAGTGCCGACACAGAGGTAGCCACAGCCGTGAACTACCGCACTGTACTGTGTCTGCTGCTAATATATAGACTGGTTGATAAAGAGATAGTATACTCGTAACTAGTATGTATGTATAAAGAAAGAAAAAAAAACCACGGTTAGGTCACTGGTATATACAATTATGGACGGGCTGCCGAGTGCCGACACAGAGGTAGCCACAGCCGTGAACTACCGCATTGTACTGTGTCTGCTGCTAATATAGACTGGTTGATAAAGAGATAGTATACTACTAATATTATATACTGGTGGTCAGGTCACTGGTCACTAGTCACACTGGCAGTGGCACTCCTGCAGCAAAAGTGTGCACTGTTTAATTTTAATATAATATTATGTACTCCTGGCTCCTGCTATAACCTATAACTGGCACTGCAGTAGTGCTCCCCAGTCTCCCCCACAATTATAAGCTGTGTGAGCTGAGCAGTCAGACAGATATATAATATATATAGATGATGCAGCACACTGGCCTGAGCCTGAGCAGTGCACACAGATATGGTATGTGACTGAGTCACTGTGTGCTGTGTATCGCTTTTTTCAGGCAGAGAACGGATTATAAATAAAAGTGGTGGTCACTGGTCACTATCAGCAAAACTCTGCACTGTACACTACTGAGTACTCCTAATGCTCCCCAAAATTAGTAAATCAAGTGTCTCTCTAATCTATTCTAATTCTAAACGGAGAGGACGCCAGCCACGTCCTCTCCCTATCAATCTCAATGCACGTGTGAAAATGGCGGCGACGCGCGGCTCCTTATATAGAATCCGAGTCTCGCGATAGAATCCGAGCCTCGCGAGAATCCGACAGCGTCATGATGACGTTCGGGCGCGCTCGGGTTAACCGAGCAAGGCGGGAAGATCCGAGTCGCTCGGACCCGTGAAAAAAAACATGAAGTTCTGGCGGGTTCGGATTCAGAGAAACCGAACCCGCTCATCTCTACTGGGCACTAGACGTGGGGGCCACAAGGGAACCCCTGGCACCAGTTTCAGGCTCCGGCCTATTGTTATTTAGACAGGGCACTAGACGTAGGGGCCACAAGGGACCCCCTGGCACCAGCTTTTGTATCCGGCCGATTGTTTCTTAGACTGGGCACTAGTTGTAGGGGCCACAAGGGACCCCCTGGCTCCAGTTTCGTACTCAGGACGGTTATTAGTTAGACTGAGCACTAGATGTGGGGGCCGTAGTTGTCCCCCTGGCACCAGTTTCAGGCTCCGGCCTATTATTTGTTAGACTAGGCACTAGTTGTAGGGCCACAAGGGACCCCCTGGCACCAGTTTCAGGCTTCGGACAATTGTTTTTTAGACTGGGCACTAGACGTAGGGGCCACAAGGGACTCCCTGGCACCAGTTTCAGGCGCCGGCCTTTTGCTTTCTAGACTGGGCACTAGGCGTGGGGGCCACAAGGGACCCCCTGGCACCAGTTTCAGGCTCCGGCCTATTGTTATTTAGACTGGGCACTAGATGAGGGGGCCGTAGTTGTCCACCTGGCACCAGTTTCAGGCTCCGGCCTATTGTTTATTAGATTGGGCACTAGTTGTAGGGGCCACAAGGGACCCCCTAGCACCAGTTTCAGGATTGGACGATTGTTTGTTAGATTGGGCACTAGACGTAAGTGCCACAAGGGACCTCCTGGCACCAGTTTCAGGCTCCGGCCTTTTGCTTTCTAGACTGGGCACTAGACGTAGGGGCCACAAGGATCCCCTGGCACCAGTTTCAGGCACCGGCCTTTTGTTTTTAGGACTGGGCACTAGATATGGAGGTCGCAGTTGAGCCCCAAGCACCAGTTTCGTACACAGGCTGGTTAGAGTGGGGACTAGTTGTGGGGGAAGCAGGTGACCCCCTGGCACCAGTTTCAGGCTTCGGTCTATTGTTAGTTAGACTGGGCACTAGACGTAGGGGCCGCAAGGGACCCCCTGGCACCAGTTTCTCGCTCCGGCCTTTTGTTTTTTGGGCTGGGCACTAGACATTGGGGTCGCAGATGACACCCTGGCACCAGTTTCTTATTCAGGCCCGGTTGTTAGTTAGACTGGACACTACTTGTGGGGGCCGCAGTTAACCCGCTTGCACCAGTTTCAGGGCCCGGCCTATTGTTTGTTAGACTAGGCACTAGACGTAGGGGCCACAACTGACCCCCCGGCACCAGTTTCAGGCTCCGGCTGATTGTTTGTTAGACTGGGCACTAGTTGTAGGGGCCACAAGGGACCCCCTGACACCAGTTTCGTACTCAGGACGGTTATTAGTTAGACGGCACTAGATGTGGGGGCCGTAGTTGAGCCCCAGGCACCAGTATCAGGCTCAGGCCTTTTGCTTTCTAGACTGGGCACTAGGCGTGGGGGCCACAAGGGACCCCCGGGCACCAGTTTCAGGCTCCGGCCTATTGTTATTTAGACAGGGCACTAGACGTAGGGGTCACAAGGTACCCCCTGGCCCCAGCTTCTGTATCTTGCCGATTGTTTCTTAGACTGGGCACTAGTTGTAGGGGCCACAAGGGACCCCCTGGCTCCAGTTTCGTACTCAGGACGGTTATTAGTTAGACTGAGCACTAGATGTGGGGGCCGTAGTTGTCCCCTGGCACCAGTTTCAGGCTCCGGCCTATTGTTTGTTAGACTAGGCACTAGTTGTAGGGCCACAAGGGACCCCCTGGCACCAGTTTCAGGCTTCGGACGATTGTTTTTTAGACTGGGCACTAGACGTAGGGGCCACAAGGGACTCCCTGGCACCAGTTTCAGGCTCCGGCCTTTTGCTTTCTAGACTGGGCACTAGACGTGGGGGCCACAAGGGACCCCCTGGCACCAGTTTCAGGCTCCGGCCTATTGTTATTTAGACTGGGCACTAGATGAGGGGGCCGTAGTTGTCCACCTAGCACCAGTTTCAGGCTCCGGCCTTTTGCTTTCTAGACTGGGCACTAGACGTGGGGGCCACAAGGGACCCCCTAGCTCCAGTTTCGTACTGAGGACGGTTATTAGTTAGACTGAGCACTAGATGTGGGGGCCGTAGTTGTCCCCCTGGCACCAGTTTCAGGCTCCGGCCTATTGTTTGTTAGACTAGGCACTAGACGTAGGGGCCACAAGGGACTCCGTGGCACCAGTTTCAGGCTCCGGCCTTTTGCTTTCTAGACTGGGCACTAGACGTGGGGGCCACAAGGGACCCCCTGGCACCAGTTTCAGGCTCCGGCCTATTGTTATTTAGACTGGGCACTAGATGAGGGGACCGTAGTTGTCCACCTGGCACCAGTTTCAGGCAACTGCCTATTGTTTATTAGACTGGGCACTAGTTGTAGGGGCCACAAGGGACCCCCTGGCACCAGTTTCTGGCTCCAGCCTTTTGTTTTTTGGCCTGGGCACTAGACATTGGGGTCGCAGATGACACCCTGGCACCAGTTTCTTATTCAGGCCGGTTGTTAGTTAGACTGGACACTACTTGTGAGGGCCGTAGTTAACCCCCTTGCACCAGTTTCAGGGCCCGGCCTATTGTTTGTTAGACTAGGCACTAGACGTAGGGGCCGCAACTGACCCCCTGGCACCAGTTTCAGGCTCCGGCCGATTGTTTGTTAGACTGGGCACTAGTTGTAGGGACCACAAGGGACCCCCTGGCACCAGTTTCAGGCTTCGGACGATTGTTTTTTTTTAGACTGGGCACTAGATGTGGGGGCCGTAGTTGACCCCCCGGCACCAGTTTCAGGCTCCGGCCTTTTGCTTTCTAGACTGGGCACTAGACGTGGGGGCCACAAGGGACCCCCTGGCACCAGATTCAGGTTCCGGCCTATTGTTATTTAGACAGGGCACTAGACGTAGGGGTCACAAGGGACCCCCTGGCCCCAGCTTCTGTATCCGGCCGATTGTTTCTTAGACTGGGCACTAGTTGTAGGGGCCACAAGGGACCCCCTGGCACCAGTTTCATACTCAGGACGGTTATTCGTTAGACTGGGCACTAGACGTGGGGGCCGTAGTTGACCCCCTGGCACCAGTTTCAGGCTCCGGCCTATTGTTTGTTAAACTGGGCACTAGTTGTAGGGGCCACACGGGACCCCCTGGCACCAGTTTCTGGCTCCGGACTTTTGTTTTTTGGGCTGGTGGGCACTAGACATTGGGGTCACAGATGACCCCCTGGCACCAGTTTTTTATTCAGGCTGGTTGTTAGTTAGACTGGACACTACTTGTGGGGGCCGCAGTTAACCCCCTTGCACCAGTTTCAGGGCCCGGCCCATTGTTTGTTAGACTAGGCACTAGACGTAGGGGCCGCAACTGACCCCCTGGCACCAGTTTCAGGCTCCGGCCGATTGTTATTTAGACATTGCACTACACGGAGGGGCCACAAGGGACCCCCTGGCACCAGTTTTAGGCACTGGCCTTTTGTTTGTTAGACTAGGCACTAGTTGTAGGGGCCACAAGGGACCCCCTGGCACCAGTTTCAGGCTCTAAGCTTTTGTTTTCTAGACTGGGCACTAGATGTGGGGTCCACAGGGGACCCCCTGGCACCAGTTTCAGGCTCCTACCTATTGTTATTTAGACAGGGCACTAGACGTGGGGGCCACAAGGGACCCCCAGGCACCAGTTCCAGTCTCACGCCTATTGTTTTATAGACTGGACCCTAGACGTAGGAGCCGCAAGGGACCCCCTGGCACCAGTTTGGGGCTCCGGCCTTTTGCTTTCTAGACTGGGCACTAGACGTGGGGGCCACAAGGGACCCCCTGGCACCAGTTTAAGGCACCGGCCTTTTGTTTGTTAGACTGGGCACTAGTTGTGGGGGCCACAAGGGACCCCCTGGCACCAGTTTCAGGCTCTAAGCTTTTGTAGTCCAGACTGGGCAGTAGATGTGGGTTCCACAAGTGACCCCCTGGCATCAGATTCAGGCTCCTACCTATTGTTATTTAGACTGGGCACTAGATGTGGGCGCTACAAGGGACCCCCAGGCACCAGTTCCAGTCTCAGGCCTATTGTTTTATAGACTGAACCCTAGACGTAGGAGCCGCAAGGGACCCCCTGGCACCAGTTTGGGGCTCCGGCCTTTTGCTTTCTAGAATGGGCACTAGACGTGGGGGCCACAAGGGACCCCCTGGCACCAGTTTCAGGCCCCGGCCTATTGTTATTTAGACAGGGCACTAGACGTAGGGGCCACAAGCGACCCCCTGGCACCAGCTTCTGTATCCGGACGATTGTTTCTTAGACTGGGCACTAGTTGTAGGGGCCACAAGGGACCCCCTGGCACCTGTTTCAGGCTCCGGCCTATTGTTATTTAGACATTGCACTACACGTAGGGGCCACAAGGGACCCCCTGGCACCAGATTCAGGTTCCGGCCTATTGTTATTTAGACAGGGCACTAGACGTAGGGGTCACAAGGGACCCCCTGGCCCCAGCTTCTGTATCCGGCCGATTGTTTCTTAGACTGGGCACTAGTTGTAGGGGCCACAAGGGACCCCCTGGCACCAGTTTCATACTCAGGACGGTTATTCGTTAGACTGGGCACTAGACGTGGGGGCCGTAGTTGACCCCCTGGCACCAGTTTCAGGCTCCGGCCTATTGTTTGTTAAACTGGGCACTAGTTGTAGGGGCCACACGGGACCCCCTGGCACCAGTTTCTGGCTCCGGACTTTTGTTTTTTGGGCTGGTGGGCACTAGACATTGGGGTCACAGATGACCCCCTGGCACCAGTTTCTTATTCAGGCTGGTTGTTAGTTAGACTGGACACTACTTGTGGGGGCCGCAGTTAACCCCCTTGCACCAGTTTCAGGGCCCGGCCCATTGTTTGTTAGACTAGGCACTAGACGTAGGGGCCGCAACTGACCCCCTGGCACCAGTTTCAGGCTCCGGCCGATTGTTATTTAGACATTGCACTACACGGAGGGGCCACAAGGGACCCCCTGGCACCAGTTTTAGGCACTGGCCTTTTGTTTGTTAGACTAGGCACTAGTTGTAGGGGCCACAAGGGACCCCCTGGCACCAGTTTCAGGCTCTAAGCTTTTGTTTTCTAGACTGGGCACTAGATGTGGGGTCCACAGGGGACCCCCTGGCACCAGTTTCAGGCTCCTACTTATTGTTATTTAGACAGGGCACTAGACGTGGGGGCCACAAGGGACCCCCAGGCACCAGTTCCAGTCTCACGCCTATTGTTTTATAGACTGGACCCTAGACGTAGGAGCCGCAAGGGACCCCCTGGCACCAGTTTGGGGCTCCGGCCTTTTGCTTTCTAGACTGGGCACTATACGTGGGGGCCACAAGGGACCCCCTGGCAGCAGTTTCAGGCACCGGCCTTTTGTTTGTTAGACTGGGCACTAGTTGTGGGGGCCACAAGGGACCCCCTGGCACCAGTTTCAGGCTCTAAGCTTTTGTAGTCCAGACTGGGCAGTAGATGTGGGTTCCACAAGTGACCCCCTGGCATCAGATTCAGGCTCCTACCTATTGTTATTTAGACTGGGCACTAGATGTGGGGGCTACAAGGGACCCCCAGGCACCAGTTCCAGTCTCAGGCCTATTGTTTTATAGACTGAACCCTAGACGTAGGAGCCGCAAGGGACCCCCTGGCACCAGTTTGGGGCTCCGGCCTTTTGCTTTCTAGAATGGGCACTAGACGTGGGGGCCACAAGGGACCCCCTGGCACCAGTTTCAGGCCCCGGCCTATTGTTATTTAGACAGGGCACTAGACGTAGGGGCCACAAGCGACCCCCTGGCACCAGCTTCTGTATCCGGACGATTGTTTCTTAGACTGGGCACTAGTTGTAGGGGCCACAAGGGACCCCCTGGCACCTGTTTCAGGCTCCGGCCTATTGTTATTTAGACATTGCACTACACGTAGGGGCCACAAGGGACCCGCTGGCACCAGTTTCAGGCACCGGCCTTTTGATTTTTGGACTGGGCACTAGACATGGGGGTCGCAGGTGACTCCCTGGCACCAGTTTCGTACTCAGGCCGGTTATTAGTTAGACTGGGCACTAGATGTGGGGGCCGTAGTTGACCCCCTGGCACCAGTTTCAGGCTCTGGCCTATTGTTTGTTACACTGGGCACTAGTGGTAGGGGCCAAAAGGGACCCCCTGGCACCAGTTTCAGGCTCCGGCCTTTTGCTTTCTAGACTGGGCACTAGACGTTTGGGCCACAAGGGACCCCCTGGCACCAGTTTCAGGCTCCGTCCTTTTGTTATTTAGACAGGGCACTAGACGTGGGGGTCTCACGGTACCCCCTGGCACCAGCTTCTGTGTCCGGACGATTGTTTCTTAGACTGGGCACTAGTTGTAGGGGCCACAAGGGACCCCCTGGCACCAGTTTCATACTCAGGACGGTTATTCGTTAGACTGGGCACTAGACGTGGGGGCCGTAGTTGACCCCCTGGCACCAGTTTCAGGCTCCGGCCTATTGTTTGTTAAACTGGGCACTAGTTGTAGGGGCCACACGGGACCCCCTGGCACCAGTTTCTGGCTCCGCACTTTTGTTTTTTGGGCTGGTGGGCACTAGACATTGGGGTCACAGATGACCCCCTGGCACCAGTTTCTTATTCAGGCTGGTTGTTAGTTAGACTGGACGCTACTTGTGGGGGCCGCAGTTAACCCCCTTGCACCAGTTTCAGGGCCCGGCCCATTGTTTGTTAGACTAGGCACTAGACGTAGGGGCCGCAACTGACCCCCTGGCACCAGTTTCAGGCTCCGGCCGATTGTTATTTAGACATTGCACTACACGGAGGGGCCACAAGGGACCCCCTGGCACCAGTTTTAGGCACTGGCCTTTTGTTTGTTAGACTAGGCACTAGTTGTAGGGGCCACAAGGGATCCCCTGGCACCAGTTTCAGGCTCTAAGCTTTTGTTTTCTAGACTGGGCACTAGACGTGGGGGCCACAAGGGACCCCCAGGCACCAGTTCCAGTCTCACGCCTATTGTTTTATAGACTGGACCCTAGACGTAGGAGCCGCAAGGGACCCCCTGGCACCAGTTTGGGGCTCCGGCCTTTTGCTTTCTAGACTGGGCACTAGACGTGGGGGCCACAAGGGACCCCCTGGCACCAGTTTCAGGCACCGGCCTTTTGTTTGTTAGACTGGGCACTAGTTGTGGGGGCCACAAGGGACCCCCTGGCACCAGTTTCAGGCTCTAAGCTTTTGTAGTCCAGACTGGGCAGTAGATGTGGGTTCCACAAGTGACCCCCTGGCATCAGATTCAGGCTCCTACCTATTGTTATTTAGACTGGGCACTAGATGTGGGGGCTACAAGGGACCCCCAGGCACCAGTTCCAGTCTCAGGCCTATTGTTTTATAGACTGAACCCTAGACGTAGGAGCCGCAAGGGACCCCCTGGCACCAGTTTGGGGCTCCGGCCTTTTGCTTTCTAGAATGGGCACTAGACGTGGGGGCCACAAGGGACCCCCTGGCACCAGTTTCAGGCCCCGGCCTATTGTTATTTAGACAGGGCACTAGACGTAGGGGCCACAAGCGACCCCCTGGCACCAGCTTCTGTATCCGGACGATTGTTTCTTAGACTGGGCACTAGTTGTAGGGGCCACAAGGGACCCCCTGGCACCTGTTTCAGGCTCCGGCCTATTGCTATTTAGACATTGCACTACACGTAGGGGCCACAAGGGACCCCCTGGCACCAGTTTCAGGCACCGGCCTTTTGATTTTTGGACTGGGCACTAGACATGGGGGTCGCAGGTGACTCCCTGGCACCAGTTTCGTACTCAGGCCGGTTATTAGTTAGACTGGGCACTAGATGTGGGGGCCGTAGTTGACCCCCTGGCACCAGTTTCAGGCTCTGGCCTATTGTTTGTTACACTGGGCACTAGTGGTAGGGGCCAAAAGGGACCCCCTGGCACCAGTTTCAGGCTCCGGCCTTTTGCTTTCTAGACTGGGCACTAGACGTTTGGGCCACAAGGGACCCCCTGGCACCAGTTTCAGGCTCCGTCCTTTTGTTATTTAGACAGGGCACTAGACGTAGGGGTCTCACGGTACCCCCTGGCACCAGCTTCTGTGTCCGGACGATTGTTTCTTAGACTGGGCACTAGTTGTAGGGGCCACAAGGGACCCCCTGGCACCAGTTTAGTACACAGGCCGGTTGTTAGAGTGGGCACTAGTTGTAGGGGCCATAAGGGACCCCCTGGCACCAGTTTCAGGCACCAGCCTTTTGTTTTTAGGACTCGGCACTAGACATGGGGGTCGCAGTTGAGCCCCAAGCACCAGTTTCGTACACAGGCCGGTTATTAGAGTGGGCACTAGTTGTGGGGGCCGCAGGTGACCCCCTGGCACCAGTTTCAGGCTTCGTTATATTGTTAGTTAGACTGGGCACAAGACGTAGGGGCCGCAAGGGACCCCCTAGCACCAGTTTGGGGCTCCGGTCTGTTTTTATTAGACAGGGCACTAGACGTGGAGGTCGCAGTTGACCCTCTAACACAAGTTTCAGGCTCCGGCCGATTGTTTGTTAGACTGTGCACTAGTTGTAGGAGCCACAAAGGACCCCCTGGCACCAGTTTCAGTCACCAGCCTTTTGTTTTTTGGACTTGGCTTTAGACATGGGGGTCGTAGGTGACCCCCTGGCACCAGTTTCGTACTCAGGACGGTTATTAGTTAGACTGGGCACTAGATGTGGGGGCCGTATTTGACCCCCTGGCACCAGTTTCAGGCACCGGCCTTTTGTTTGTTAGACTGGGCACTAGATGTAGGGGCCACAAGGGATCCCCTGGTACCAGTTTCAGGCTCCGCCCTATTGTTTGTTAGACTGGGCACTAGACGTGGGGACCACAAGGGACCCCCTGGCACCAGATTCAGGCTCCGGCCTATTGCTATTTAGACAGGGCACTAGACGTAAGGGCCACAAGGGACCCCCTGGCACTAGCTTCTGTATCCGGCCGATTGTTTCTTAGACTGGGCACTAGTTTTAGGGGCCACAACGGACCCCCTGGCACCAGTTTCAGGATATGGACGATTGTTTGTTAGATTGGGCACTAGACGAAGAGGCCACAAGGGACCCCCTGGCACCAGTTTCAGACTCCGGCCTTTTGTTTTCTAGTCTGGGCACTAGACGTGGGTGTCGCAGGTGACCCACTAGCACCAGTTTAGTACACAGGCCGGATTTTAGAGTGGGCACTTTCAGGCACCGGCCTTTTGTGGCCAGTTTCAGGCACCGGCCTTTTGTTTTTTGGACTGGGCACTAGACGTAGGGGCCTCAAGGGACCCCCTAGCACCAGTTTGGGGCTCCGGTCTGTTTTTATTAGACTGGGCACTAGACGTGGGGGTCACAGTTGACCCCCTAACACCAGTATCAGGCTCCAGCTGTTTGTTTGTTAGACTGATCACTAGTTGTAGGGGCCAAAAGGGACCACTGGCACCAGTTTCAGGCACCGGCCTTTTATTTTTTGGAGTGGGCACTAAATGTTGTGGCCGCAAGGGACCCCTTGGCACCAGTTTCAGGCTCCTGCCTTTTGTTTGTTAGACTGGGCACTAGTTGTAGGGGCAACAAGGGACCCCCTGGCACCAGTTTCAGGCTATAAGCTTTTGTTTTCTAGACTGGGCATTAGATGTGGGGTCCACAAGGGACCCCCTGGTACCAGTTTCAGGCACCGGCCTTGTGTTTTTTGGACTGGGCACTAGACGAGGGGGTCGCAGTTGACCCCTTAACACCAGTTTCAGGCTCCAGCTGTTTGTTTGTTAGACTGGGCACTAGTTGTAGGGGCCACAAAGGACCCCCTGGCACCAGTTTCAGGCTCTTAGCTTTTGTTTTCTAGACTGGGCACTAGATGTGGGGTCCACAAGGCACCAGTTTCAGGCTCCTACCTATTGTTATTTAGAAAGGGCACTAGACGTGGGGGCCACAAGGGACCCCCAGGCACCAGTTCCAGTCTCAAGCCTATTGTTTTCTAGACTGGAGCCTAGACGTAGGTGCCGCAAGGGACCCCCTGTCACCAGTTTGGGGCTCCGGCCTGTTTTTATTAGACTGGGCACTAGACGTGGGGGTCGCAGTTGACCCCCTAACAAAAGTTTCAGGCTCCAGCCGATTGTTTGTTAGACTGGGTACTAGTTGTAGGGGCCACAAAGGACCCCCTGGCCCCAGTTTCAGGCACCGGCCATTTGTTTTTTGGATGGGACACTAGACGTAGGGGTCGCAGGTAACCCCCAGGCACCAGTTTCGTACTCAGGCCGATTATTAGTTAGACTGGGCACTAGATGTGGGGGCCGTAATTGACCCCCTGGCACCAGTTTCAGGCTACGACTATAGTTTGTTAGACCGGGCACTAGTTGTAGGAGCCACAAGGGACCCCCTGGCACCAGTTTCAGGCACCGGTCTTTTGTTTTTTGGAGTGGGCACTACATGTTGTGGCCGCAAGGGACCCCCTGGCAGCAGTTTCAGGCTCCGGCCTTTTGTTTGTTAGACTGGGCACTAGTTGTAGGGGCCACAAGGGACCCCCTGGCACCAGTTTCAGGCTTCGGACTGTGGTTTTTTAGACTGGGCACTAGACGTAGGGGCCACAAGGGACCCCCTGGCACCAGTTTCAGGCTCCGGCCTATTGTTATTTAGACATTGCACTAGACGGAGGGGCCACAAGGGATTCCCTGGCACCAGTTTCAGGCACCGTCCTTTTGTTTGTTAGACTGGGCACTAGATGTAGGGGCCACAAGGGATCCCCTGGAACCAGTTTCAAGCTCCGGCCTATTGTTTGTTAGACTGGGCACTAGTTGTAGGGGCCACAAGTGACCCCCTGGCACCAGTTTCAGGATCTGGCCTTTTGCTTTCTAGACTGGGAACTAGACGTGGGGGCCACAAGGTACCCCCTGGCACCAGTTTCAGGCTCCGGCCTATTGTTTGTTAGACTGGGCACTAGACGTGGGGACCACAAGGAACCCCCTGGCACCAGGTTCAGGATCCAGCCTATTGTTATTTTCACAGGGCACTAGACGTAGGGGCCACAAGGGACCCCCTGGCACCAGCTTCTGTGTCCGGCCGATTGTTTCTCAGACTGGGCACTAGTTTCAGGGGCCACAACGGACCCCCTGGCACCAGTTTCAGGATCCTAACGATTGTTTGTTAGATTGGGCACTAGACGTAGGGGCCAGTTTCAGACTTCGGACTTTTGTTTTCTAGTCTGGGCACTAGACGTGGGGGTCGCAGGTGACCCGCTAGCACCAGTTTAGTATACAGGCCGGATTTTAGAGAGGTCTCTAGTTGTAGGGGCCATAAGGGACCCCCTAGCACCAGTGTGGAGCTCCGGTCTGTTTTTATTAGACTGGGCACTAGACGTGGGGGTCGCAGTTGACCCCCTAACACCAGTTTCAGGCTCCAGCTGTTTGTTAGACTGATCACTAGTTGTAGGGGCCAGAAGGGACCACTGGCACCAGTTTCAGGCACCGGCCTTTTGTTTGTTAGACTGGGCACTAGTTGTGGGGGCCACAAGGGACCCCCTGGCACCAGTTTCAGGCACCGGCCTTTTGTTTTTTGGACTGGGCACTAGATGTAGGGGCCTCAAGGGACCCCCTAGCACCAGTTTGGGGCTCCGGTCTGTTTTTATTAGACTGGGCACTAGACATGGGGGTCGCAGTTGACCCCCTAACAAAAGTTTCAGGCTCCAGCCGATTGTTTGTTAGATTGGGTACTAGTTGTAGGGGCCACAAAGGACCCCCTGGCACCAGTTTCAGGCACCAGCCATTTGTTTTTTGGATGGGACACTAGACGTAGGGGTCGCAGGTAACCCCCAGGCACCAGTTTCGTACTCAGGCCGATTATTAGTTAGACTGGGCACTAGATGTGGGGGCCGTAGTTGACCCCCTGGCACCAGTTTCAGGCTCTGACTATAGTTTGTTAGACTGGGCACTAGTTGTAGGGGGCACAAGGGACCCCCTGGCACCAGTTTCAGGCACCGGCCTTTTGTTTTTTGGAGTGGGCACTACATGTTGTGGCCGCAAGGGCAGCAGTTTCAGGCTACGGCCTTTTGTTTGTTAGACTGGGCACTAGTCGTAGGGGCCACAAGGGACCCCCTGGCACCAGTTTCAGGTTAGACTGGGCACTAGACGTGGGGACCACAAGGGACCCCCAGGCACCATGTTCAGGTTCCAGCCTATTGCTATTTACACAGGGCACTAGACGTAGGGGCCACAAGGGACCCCCTGGCACCAGCTTCTGTATCCGGACGATTGTTTCTTAGACTGGGCACTAGTTTGAGGGGCCACTACGGACTAGAGATGAGCGGGTTCGGTTCCTCGGAATCCGAACCCGCCCGAACTTCAGCTTTTTTTACACAGATCCGAGCGACTCGGATCTTCCCGCCTTGCTCGGTTAACCCGAGCGCGCCCGAACGTCATCATGACGCTGTCGGATTCTCGCGAGGCTCGGATTCTATCGCGAGACTCGGATTCTATATAAGGAGCCGCGCGTCGCCGCCATTTTCACACGTGCATTGAGATTGATAGGGAGAGGACGTGGTTGGCGTCCTCTCCATTTAGATTAGAAGAGAGAGAGTGAGATTGAGACAGAGACACTTGATTTACTGGAGCTTAGCAGTACTAGAGAGAGAGTGCAGAGTTTACTAGTGACTGACCACTGACCAGTGACCACCAGTGCAGTTTTATTTAATATAATCCGTTCTCTGCCTGAAAAAAATGATACACAGTGACTCAGTCACATACCATATCTGTGCTCAGCCCAGTGTGCTGCATCATCTATGTATAATATCTGACTGTGCTCACACAGCTTAATTGTGGGGGAGACTGGGGAGCAGTTATAGGTTATAGCAGGAGCCAGGAGTACATACATATTATTAAAATTAAACAGTGCACACTTTTGCTGCAGGAGTGCCACTGCCAGTGTGACTGACCAGTGACCTGACCACACTGACCACCAGTATAGTATACTATATTGTGATTGCCTGAAAAAGTTAAACACTCGTCGTGTGACTTGTGTGGTGTTTTTTTATTCTATAAAAAACTCATTCTGCTGACAGACAGTGTCCAGCAGGTCCGTCATTATATAATATATACCTGTCCGGCTGCAGTAGTGATATATATATATTTTTTATATCATTATTTATCATCCAGTCGCAGCAGACACTGTACGGTAGTTCACGGCTGTAGCTACCTCTGTGTCGGCACTCGGCAGTCCATCCATAATTGTATACCACCTACCCGTGGTTTTTTTTTCTTTCTTCTTTATACATACTACATCTCATTATCATCCAGTCTATATTAGCAGCAGACACAGTACAGTACGGTAGTCCACGGCTGTAGCTACCTCTGTGTCGGCACTCGGCAGTCCATCCATAATTGTATACCACCTACCCGTGGTTTTTTTTTCATTCTTCTTTATACATACTACATCTCATTATCAACCAGTCTATATTAGCAGCAGACACAGTACAGTACGGTAGTCCACGGCTGTAGCTACCTCTGTGTCGGCACTCGGCAGTCCGTCCATAATTGTATACCACCTACCCGTGGTTTTTTTTTCTTTCTTCTTTATACATACTACATCTCATTATCATCCAGTCTATATTAGCAGCAGACACAGTACAGTACGGTAGTCCACGGCTGTAGCTACCTCTGTGTCGGCACTCGGCAGTCCATCCATAATTGTATACCACCTACCCGTGGTTTTTTTTTTCTTCTTTATACATACTACATCTCATTATCATCCAGTCTATATTAGCAGCAGACACAGTACAGTACGGTAGTCCACGGCTGTAGCTACCTCTGTGTCGGCACTCGGCAGTCCATCCATAATTGTATACCACCTACCCGTGGTTTTTTTTTCTTTCTTCTTTATACATACTACATCTCATTATCAACCAGTCTATATTAGCAGCAGACACAGTACAGTACGGTAGTCCACGGCTGTAGCTACCTCTGTGTCGGCACTCGGCAGTCCGTCCATAATTGTATACCACCTACCCGTGGTTTTTTTTTCTTTCTTCTTTATACATACTACATCTCATTATCATCCAGTCTATATTAGCAGCAGACACAGTACAGTACGGTAGTCCACGGCTGTAGCTACCTCTGTGTCGGCACTCGGCAGTCCATCCATAATTGTATACCACCTACCCGTGGTTTTTTTTTCTTTCTTCTTTATACATACTACATCTCATTATCAACCAGTCTATATTAGCAGCAGACACAGTACAGTACGGTAGTCCACGGCTGTAGCTACCTCTGTGTCGGCACTCGGCAGTCCATCCATAATTGTATACTAGTATCCATCCATCTCCATTGTTTACCTGAGGTGCCTTTTAGTTGTGCCTATTAAAATATGGAGAACAAAAATGTTGAGGTTCCAAAATTAGGGAAAGATCAAGATCCACTTCCACCTCGTGCTGAAGCTGCTGCCACTAGTCATGGCTGAGACGATGAAATGCCAGCAACGTCGTCTGCCAAGGCCGATGCCCAATGTCATAGTACAGAGCATGTCAAATCCAAAACACCAAATATCAGTAAAAAAAGGACTCCAAAACCTAAAATAAAATTGTCGGAGGAGAAGCGTAAACTTGCCAATATGCCATTTACCACACGGAGTGGCAAGGAACGGCTGAGGCCCTGGCCTATGTTCATGGCTAGTGGTTCAGCTTCACATGAGGATGGAAGCACTCAGCCTCTCGCTAGAAAACTGAAAAGACTCAAGCTGGCAAAAGCACCGCAAAGAACTGTGCGTTCTTCGAAATCCCAAATCCACAAGGAGAGTCCAATTGTGTCGGTTGCGATGCCTGACCTTCCCAACACTGGACGTGAAGAGCATGCGCCTTCCACCATTTGCACGCCCCCTGCAAGTGCTGGAAGGAGCACCCGCAGTCCAGTTCCTGATAGTCAGATTGAAGATGTCAGTGTTGAAGTACACCAGGATGAGGAGGATATGGGTGTTGCTGGCGCTGGGGAGGAAATTGACAAGGAGGATTCTGATGGTGAGGTGGTTTGTTTAAGTCAGGCACCCGGGGAGACACCTGTTGTCCGTGGGAGGAATATGGCCGTTGACATGCCTGGTGAAAATACCAAAAAAATCAGCTCTTCGGTGTGGAAGTATTTCACCAGAAATGCGGACAACATTTGTCAAGCCGTGTGTTCCCTTTGTCAAGCTGTAATAAGTAGGGGTAAGGACGTTAACCACCTCGGAACATCCTCCCTTATACGTCACCTGCAGCGCATTCATAATAAGTCAGTGACAAGTTCAAAAACTTTGGCCGACAGCGGAAGCAGTCCACTGACCAGTAAATCCCTTCCTCTTGTAACCAAGCTCACGCAAACCATCCCACCAACTCCCTCAGTGTCAATTTCGTCCTTCCCCAGGAATGCCAATAGTCCTGCAGGCCATGTCACTGGCAATTCTGACGAGTCCTCTCCTGCCTGGGATTCCTCCGATGCATCCTTGCATGTAACGCCTACTGCTGCTGGCGCTGCTGTTGTTGCTGCTGGGAGTCGATGGTCATCCCAGAGGGGAAGTCGTAAGCCCACTTGTACTACTTCCAGTAAGCAATTGACTGTCCAACAGTCCTTTGCGAGGAAGATGAAATATCACAGCAGTCATCCTGCTGCAAAGCGGATAACTGAGGCCTTGACAACTATGTTGGTGTTAGACGTGCGTCCGGTATCCGCCGTTAGTTCACAGGGAACTAGACAATTTATTGAGGCAGTGTGCCCCCGTTACCAAATACCATCTAGGTTCCACTTCTCTAGGCAGGCGATACCGAGAATGTACACGGACGTCAGAAAAAGACTCACCAGTGTCCTAAAAAATGCAGTTGTACCCAATGTCCACTTAACCACGGACATGTGGACAAGTGGAGCAGGGCAGGGTCAGGACTATATGACTGTGACAGCCCACTGGGTAGATGTATGGACTCCCGCCGCAAGAACAGCAGCGGCGGCACCAGTAGCAGCATCTCGCAAACGCCAACTCTTTCCTAGGCAGGCTACGCTTTGTATCACCGCTTTCCAGAATACGCACACAGCTGAAAACCTCTTACGGCAACTGAGGAAGATCATCGCGGAATGGCTTACCCCAATTGGACTCTCCTGTGGATTTGTGGCATCGGACAACGCCAGCAATATTGTGTGTGCATTAAATATGGGCAAATTCCAGCACGTCCCATGTTTTGCACATACCTTGAATTTGGTGGTGCAGAATTTTTTTAAAAACGACAGGGGCGTGCAAGAGATGCTGTCGGTGGCCAGAAGAATTGCGGGACACTTTTGGCGTACAGGCACCACGTACAGAAGACTGGAGCACCACCAAAAACTACTGAACCTGCCCTGCCATCATCTGAAGCAAGAAGTGGTAACGAGGTGGAATTCAACCCTCTATATGCTTCAGAGGTTGGAGGAGCAGCAAAAGGCCATTCAAGCCTATACAATTGAGCACGATATAGGAGGTGGAATGCACCTGTCTCAAGTGCAGTGGAGAATGATTTCAACGTTGTGCAAGGTTCTGATGCCCTTTGAACTTGCCACACGTGAAGTCAGTTCAGACACTGCCAGCCTGAGTCAGGTCATTCCCCTCATCAGGCTTTTGCAGAAGAAGCTGGAGACATTGAAGGAGGAGCTAACACGGAGCGATTCCGCTAGGCATGTGGGACTTGTGGATGGAGCCCTTAATTCGCTTAACAAGGATTCACGGGTGGTCAATCTGTTGAAATCAGAGCACTACATTTTGGCCACCGTGCTCGATCCTAGATTTAAAACCTACCTTGGATCTCTCTTTCCGGCAGACACAAGTCTGCTGGGGTTGAAAGACCTGCTGGTGAGAAAATTGTCAAGTCAAGCGGAACGCGACCTGTCAACATCTCCTCCTTCACATTCTCCCGCAACTGGGGGTGCGAGGAAAAGGCTCAGAATTCCGAGCCCACCCGCTGGCGGTGATGCAGGGCAGTCTGGAGCGACTGCTGATGCTGACATCTGGTCCGGACTGAAGGACCTGACAACGATTACGGACATGTCGTCTACTGTCACTGCATATGATTCTCTCAACATTGAAAGAATGGTGGAGGATTATATGAGTGACCGCATCCAAGTAGGCACGTCACACAGTCCGTACTTATACTGGCAGGAAAAAGAGGCAATTTGGAGGCCCTTGCACAAACTGGCTTTATTCTACCTAAGTTGCCCTCCCACAAGTGTGTACTCCGAAAGAGTGTTTAGTGCCGCCGCTCACCTTGTCAGCAATCGGCGTACGAGGTTACATCCAGAAAATGTGGAGAAGATGATGTTCATTAAAATGAATTATAATCAATTCCTCCGCGGAGACATTGACCAGCAGCAATTGCCTCCACAAAGTACACAGGGAGCTGAGATGGTGGATTCCAGTGGGGACGAATTGATAATCTGTGAGGAGGGGGATGTACACGGTGATATATCGGAGGATGATGATGAGGTGGACATCTTGCCTCTGTAGAGCCAGTTTGTGCAAGGAGAGATTAATTGCTTCTTTTTTGGGGGGGGTCCAAACCAACCCGTCATATCAGTCACAGTCGTGTGGCAGACCCTGTCACTGAAATGATGGGTTGGTTAAAGTGTGCATGTCCTGTTTTGTTTATACAACATAAGGGTGGGTGGGAGGGCCCAAGGACAATTCCATCTTGCACCTCTTTTTTCTTTTATTTTTCTTTGCGTCATGTGCTGTTTGGGGAGGGTTTTTTGGAAGGGACATCCTGCGTGACACTGCAGTGCCACTCCTAGATGGGCCCGGTGTTTGTGTCGGCCACTAGGGTCGCTTATCTTACTCACACAGTCAGCTACCTCATTGCGCCTCTTTTTTTCTTTGCGTCATGTGCTGTTTGGGGAGGGTTTTTTGGAAGGGACATCCTGCGTGACACTGCAGTGCCACTCCTAGATGGGCCCGGTGTTTGTGTCGGCCACTAGGGTCGCTTATCTTACTCACACAGTCAGCTACCTCATTGCGCCTCTTTTTTTCTTTGCGTCATGTGCTGTTTGGGGAGGGTTTTTTGGAAGGGACATCCTGCGTGACACTGCAGTGCCACTCCTAGATGGGCCCGGTGTTTGTGTCGGCCACTAGGGTCGCTTATCTTACTCACACAGTCAGCTACCTCATTGCGCCTCTTTTTTTCTTTGCGTCATGTGCTGTTTGGGGAGGGTTTTTTGGAAGGGACATCCTGCGTGACACTGCAGTGCCACTCCTAGATGGGCCCGGTGTTTGTGTCGGCCACTAGGGTCGCTTATCTTACTCACACAGTCAGCTACCTCATTGCGCCTCTTTTTTTCTTTGCGTCATGTGCTGTTTGGGGAGGGTTTTTTGGAAGGGACATCCTGCGTGACACTGCAGTGCCACTCCTAGATGGGCCCGGTGTTTGTGTCGGCCACTAGGGTTGCTTATCTTACTCACACAGTCAGCTACCTCATTGCGCCTCTTTTTTTCTTTGCGTCATGTGCTGTTTGGGGAGGGTTTTTTGGAAGGGACATCCTGCGTGACACTGCAGTGCCACTCCTAGATGGGCCCGGTGTTTGTGTCGGCCACTAGGGTCGCTTATCTTACTCACACAGTCAGCTACCTCATTGCGCCTCTTTTTTTCTTTGCGTCATGTGCTGTTTGGGGAGGGTTTTTTGGAAGGGACATCCTGCGTGACACTGCAGTGCCACTCCTAGATGGGCCCGGTGTTTGTGTCGGCCACTAGGGTCGCTTATCTTACTCTCACAGCTACCTCATTGCGCCTCTTTTTTTCTTTGCGTCATGTGCTGTTTGGGGAGGGTTTTTTGGAAGGGACATCCTGCGTGACACTGCAGTGCCACTCCTAGATGGGCCCGGTGTTTGTGTCGGCCACTAGGGTCGCTTATCTTACTCACACAGCTACCTCATTGCGCCTCTTTTTTTCTTTGCGTCATGTGCTGTTTGGGGAGGGTTTTTTGGAAGGGACATCCTGCGTGACACTGCAGTGCCACTCCTAGATGGGCCCGGTGTTTGTGTCGGCCACTAGGGTCGCTTATCTTACTCACACAGTCAGCTACCTCATTGCGCCTCTTTTTTTCTTTGCGTCATGTGCTGTTTGGGGAGGGTTTTTTGGAAGGGACATCCTGCGTGACACTGCAGTGCCACTCCTAGATGGGCCCGGTGTTTGTGTCGGCCACTAGGGTCGCTTATCTTACTCACACAGCTACCTCATTGCGCCTCTTTTTTTCTTTGCGTCATGTGCTGTTTGGGGAGGGTTTTTTGGAAGGGACATCCTGCGTGACACTGCAGTGCCACTCCTAGATGGGCCCGGTGTTTGTGTCGGCCACTAGGGTCGCTTATCTTACTCACACAGCGACCTCGGTGCAAATTTTAGGACTAAAAATAATATTGTGAGGTGTGAGGTATTCAGAATAGACTGAAAATGAGTGGAAATTATGGTTTTTGAGGTTAATAATACTTTGGGATCAAAATGACCCCCAAATGCTATGATTTAAGCTGTTTTTTAGTGTTTTTTGAAAAAAACACCCGAATCCAAAACACACCCGAATCCGACAAAAAAAATTCGGTGAGGTTTTGCCAAAACGCGGTCGAACCCAAAACACGGCCGCGGAACCGAACCCAAAACCAAAACACAAAACCCGAAAAATTTCCGGCGCTCATCTCTACTACGGACCCCCTGGCACCAGTTTCAGGATCCGGACGATTGTTTGTTAGATTGGGCACTAGACGTAGGGGCCACAAGGGACCCCTGGCACCAGTTTCAGACTCCGGCCTTTTGTTTTCTAGTCTGGGCACTAGACGTGGGGTCGCAGGTGACCCGCTAGCACCAGTTTAGTACACAGGCCGGATTTTAGAGTGGGCACTAGTTGTTGGGGGCCACAAGGGACCCCCTGGCACCAGTTTCAGGCTCTGGCCTTTTGCTTTCTAGACTGGGAACTAGACGTGGGGGCCACAAGGGACCCCCTGGCACCAGTCTCAGGCTCTGGCCTTTTGCTTTCTAGACTGGGAACTAGACGTGGGGGCCACAAGGGACCCCCTGGCACCAGTTTCAGGCTCCGGCCTATTGTTTGTTAGACTGGGCACTAGACGTGGGGACCACAAGGGACCCCCTGGCACCAGGTTCAGGCTCCAGCCTATTGCTATTTACACAGGGCACTAGACTTAGGGGCCACAAGAGACCCCCTGGCACCAGCTTCTGTATCCGGACGATTGTTTCTTAGACTGGGCACTAGTTTTAGGGGCCACAACGGACCCCCTGGCACCAGTTTCAGCATCCGGACGATTGTTTGTTAGATTGGGCACTAGACGTAGGGGCAACAAGGGACCCCCTGGCACCAGTTTCAGACTCCGGCCTTTTGTTTTCTAGTCTGGGCACTAGACGTGGGGTCGCAGGTGACCCGCTAGCACCAGTTTAGTACACAGGCTGGATTTTAGAGTGGGCACTAGTTGTAGGGGCCATAAGGGACCCCCTGGCACCAGTTTCAGGCACCGGCCTGTTTTTATTAGACTGGGCACTAGACGTGGGGGTCGCAATTGAGCCCTAACAAAAGTTTCAGGCTCCAGCCGATTGTTTGTTAGACTGGGTACTAGTTGTAGGGGCCAGAAGGGACCACTGGCTCTAGTTTCAGGCACCGGCCTTTTATTTTTTGGAGTGGGCACTACATGTTGTGGACGCAAGGGACCCCTTGGCACCAGTTTCAGGCTCCGGCCTTTTGTTTGTTAGACTGGGCACTATTTGTAGGGGCCACAAGGGACCCCCTGGCACCAGTTTCAGGCACCGGCCTTTTGTTTTTTGGACTGGGCACTAGACGTAGGGGCCGCAAGGGACCCCCTAGCACCAGTTTGGGGCTCCGGTCTGTTTTTATTAGACTGGGCACTAGACGTGGGGGTCGCAGTTGACCCCCTAACACCAGTTTCAGGCTCCAGCTGTTTGTTTGTTAGACTGATCACTAGTTGTAGGAGCCAGAAGGGACCACTGGCACCAGTTTCTGGCACCGGCCTTTTGTTTTTTGGAGTGGGAACTAAATGTTGTGGCCGCAAGGGACCCCTTGGCACCAGTTTCAGGCTCCGGCCTTTTGTTTGTTAGACTGGGCACTAGTTGTAGGGGCTACAAGGGACCCCCTGGCACCAGTTTCAGGCTCTAATCTTTTGTTTTCTAGACTGGGCACTAGATGTGGGGTCCACAAGGCACCAGTTTCAGTCTCCTACCTATTGTTATTTAGACAGGGCACTAGACGTGGGGGCGACAAGGGACCCCCAGGCACCAGTTCCAGTCTCAGGCCTATTGTTTTCTAGACTGGACCCTAGACGTAGGAGCAAAAAGGGACCCCCTGGCACCAGTTTGGGGCTCCGGCCTGTTTTTATTAGACTGGGCACTAGACGTGGGGGTCGCAATTGAGCCCTAACAAAAGTTTCAGGCTCCAGCCGATTGTTTGTTAGACTGGGTACTAGTTGTAGGGGCCAGAAGGGACCACTGGCTCTAGTTTCAGGCACCGGCCTTTTATTTTTTGGAGTGGGCACTACATGTTGTGGACGCAAGGGACCCCTTGGCACCAGTTTCAGGCTCCGGCCTTTTGTTTGTTAGACTGGGCACTATTTGTAGGGGCCACAAGGGACCCCCTGGCACCAGTTTCAGGCACCGGCCTTTTGTTTTTTGGACTGGGCACTAGACGTAGGGGCCGCAAGGGACCCCCTAGCACCAGTTTGGGGCTCCGGTCTGTTTTTATTAGACTGGGCACTAGACGTGGGGGTCGCAGTTGACCCCCTAACACCAGTTTCAGGCTCCAGCTGTTTGTTTGTTAGACTGATCACTAGTTGTAGGAGCCAGAAGGGACCACTGGCACCAGTTTCTGGCACCGGCCTTTTGTTTTTTGGAGTGGGAACTAAATGTTGTGGCCGCAAGGGACCCCTTGGCACCAGTTTCAGGCTCCGGCCTTTTGTTTGTTAGACTGGGCACTAGTTGTAGGGGCTACAAGGGACCCCCTGGCACCAGTTTCAGGCTCTAATCTTTTGTTTTCTAGACTGGGCACTAGATGTGGGTTCCACAAGGCACCAGTTTCAGTCTCCTACCTATTGTTATTTAGACAGGGCACTAGACGTGGGGGCCACAAGGGACCCCCCAGGCACCAGTTCCAGTCTCAGGCCTATTGTTTTCTAGACTGGACCCTAGACGTAGGAGCCAAAAGGGACCCCCTGGCACCAGTTTGGGGCTCCGGCCTGTTTTTATTAGACTGGGCACTAGACGTGGGGGTCGCAATTGAGCCCTAACAAAAGTTTCAGGCTCCAGCCGATTGTTTGTTAGACTGGGTACTAGTTGTAGGGGCCAGAAGGGACCACTGGCTCTAGTTTCAGGAACCGGCCTTTTATTTTTTGGAGTGGGCACTACATGTTGTGGACGCAAGGGACCCCTTGGCACCAGTTTCAGGCTCCGGCCTTTTGTTTGTTAGACTGGGCACTAGACGTAGGGGCCGCAAGGGACCCCCTAGCACCAGTTTGGGGCTCCGGTCTGTTTTTATTAGACTGGGCACTAGACGTGGGGGTCGCAGTTTACCCCCTAACACCAGTTTCAGGCTCCAGCTGTTTGTTTGTTAGACTGATCACTAGTTGTAGGAGTTAGAAGGGACCACTGGCACCAGTTTCAGGCACCGGCCTTTTGTTTTTTGGAGTGGGAACTAAATGTTGTGGCCGCAAGGGACCCCTTGGCACCAGTTTCAGGCTCCAGCCTTTTGTTTGTTAGACTGGGCACTAGTTGTAGGGGCCACAAGGGGCCCCCTGGCACCAGTTTCAGACTCTAAGCTTTTGTTTTCTAGACTGGGCACTAGATGTGGGGTACACAAGGCACCAGTTTCAGTCTCCTACCTATTGTTATTTAGACAGGGCACTAGACGAGGGGGCCACAAGGGACCCCCAGGCACCAGTTCCAGTCTCAGGCCTATTGTTTTCTAGACTGGACCCTAGACGTAGGAGCCGCAAGGGACCCCCTGGCACCAGTTTGGGGCTCCGGCCTGTTTTTATTAGACTCGGCACTATACGTGGGGGTCGCAGTTGACCCCCTAACAAAAGTTTCAGGCTCCGGCCGATTGTTTGTTAGACTGGGTACTAGTTGTAGGGGCCACAAAGGACCCCCTGGCACCTGTTTCAGGCTTCGGCTTTTTGTTTTCTAGTCTGGGCACTACTAGACGTGGGGGTCGCAGATTACCTGCTTGCACGAGTTTAGTACACAGGCCGGATTTTTTTATAGTGGGCACTAGTTGTAGGGGCCATAAGGGACCCCCTGGCACCAGTTTCAGGCACCGGCCTTATGTTTTTTGGACTAGGCACTAGACGTAGGGGCCGCAAGGGACCCCCTAGCACCAGTTTGGGGCTCCGGTCTGTTTTTATTAGACTGGGCACTATACGTGGGGGTCGCAGTTGACCCCCTAACACCAGTTTCAGGCTCCAGCTGTTTGTATGTTAGACTGATCTCTAGTTGTAGGGGCCAGAAGGGACCACTGGCACCAGTTTCAGGCACCGGCCTTTTGTTTTTTAGAGTGGGCACTAAATGTTGTGGCCGCAAGAGACCCTTTGGCACCAGTTTCAGGCTCCGGCCTTTTGTTTGTTAGACTGGGCACTAGTTGTAGGGGCCACAAGGGACCCCCTGGCACCAGTTTAAGGCTTCGGACGGTGGTTTTTTAGACTGGGCACTAGACGTAGGGGCCGCAAGGGACCCCCTGGCACCAGTTTCAGGCTCCGGCCTATTGTTATTTAGACATTGACTAGACGGAGGGGCCACAAGGGACTCCCTGGCACCAGTTTCAGGCTCTAAGCTTTTGTTTTCTAGACTGGGCACTAGATGTGGGGTCCACAAGGGACCCCCTGGCAACAGTGTCAGGCTCCTACCTATTGTTATTTGGACAGGGCACTAGACGTGTGGGCCACAAGGGATCCCCAGGCATCAGTTCCAGTCTCAGGCTTATTGTTTTCTAGACTGGACCCTAGACGTAGGAGCCGCAAGGGACCCCCTGGCACCAGTTTGGGGCTCCGTCCTGTTATTATTAGACTGGGCACTAGACGTGGGGGTCGCAGTTGACCCCCTAACAAAAGTTTTAGGCTCCAGCCGATTGTTTGTTAGACTGGGTACTAGTTGTAGGGGCCACAAAGGACCCCCTGGCACCAGTTTCAGGCACCGGCCATTTGTTTTTTGGATGGGACACTAGACGTAGGGGTCGCAGGTAACCCCCAGGCACCAGTTTCGTTCTCAGGCCGGTTATTAGTTAGACTGGGCACTAGATGTGGGGGCCGTAGTTGACCCCCTGGCACCAGTTTCAGGCTCCGACTATAGTTTGTTAGACTGGGCACTAGTTGTAGGGGCCACAAGGGACCCCCTGGCAACAGTTTCAGGCACCGGCCTTTTGTTTTTTGGAGTGGGCACTACATGTTGTGGCCGCAAGGGACCCCCTGGCAGCAGTTTCAGGCTCCGGCCTTTTGTTTGTTAGACTGGGCACTAGTTGTAGGGGCCACAAGGGACCCCCTGGCACCAGTTTCAGGCTTCGGACGGTGGTTTTTTAGACTGGGCACAAGACGTAGGGGCCACAAGGGACCCCTGGCACCAGTTTCAGGCTCCGGCCTATTGTTATTTAGACAGTGCACTAGACGGAGGGGCCACAAGGGACCCCCTGGAACCAGTTTCAGGCACCGGCCTTTTGTTTTTTAGACTGGGCACTAGTTGTAGGGGCCACAAGGGACCCCCTGGCACCAGTTTTAGGCACCAGCCTTTTGATTTTTGGACTGGGCACAAGACATGGGGGTCGCAGGTGACCCCGTGTCACCAGTTTCGTACTCAGGCCAGTTATTAGTTAGACTGGGCACTAGATGTGGTGGCCGTAGTTGACCCCCTGGCACCAGTTTCAGGCTCCGACTATAGTTTGTTAGACTGGGCACTAGTTGTAGGGCCAGAAGGGACCCCCTGGCACCAGTTTCAGGCACCGGCCTTTTGTTTTTTGGAGTGGGCACTACATGTTGTGGTCGCAAGGGACCCCCTGGCAACAGTTTCAGGCTCCGGCCTTTTGTCTGTTAGACTAGGCACTAGTTGTAGGGGCCACAAGGGACCCCCAGGCACCAGTTTCAGGCTTCGGACGGTGGTTTTTTAGACTGGGCACTAGACGTAGGGGCCACAAGGGACCCCCTGGCACCAGTTTCTGGCTCCAGCCTATTGTTATTTAGACATTGCACTAGACGGAGGGGCCACAAGGTACTCCCTGGCACCAGTTTCAGGCACCGGCCCTTTGTTTGTTAGACTGGGCACTAGTTGTAGGGGCCACAAGGGATCCCCTGGTACCAGTTTCAGGCTCCGGCCTATTGTTATTTAGACATTGACTATACGGAGGGGCCACAAGGGACTCCCTGGCATCAGTTTCAGGCACCGGCCCTTTGTTTGTTAGACTGGGCACTAGTTGTAGGGGCCACAAGGGACCCCCTGGCACCAGTTTCAGGCACCAGCCTTTTGATTTTTGGACTGGGCAAAAGACATGGGGGTCGCAGGTGACCCCCTGTCACCAGTTTCGTACTCAGGCAGGTTATTAGTTAGACTGGGCACTAGATGTGGGGGCCGTAGTTGACCCCCTGGCACCAGTTTCAGGTTCCGGC
Organism: Pseudophryne corroboree; assembly: GCF_028390025.1. Classification (NCBI taxonomy): domain Eukaryota; kingdom Metazoa; phylum Chordata; class Amphibia; order Anura; family Myobatrachidae; genus Pseudophryne; species Pseudophryne corroboree. The sequence continues at coordinate 129,226,594 of NC_086453.1, forward strand.
CTATTGTTTGTTAGACTGGGCACTAGTTATAGGGGCCACAAGGGACCCCCTGGCACCAGTTTCAGGCTCCGGCCTTTTGCTTTCTAAGCTGGGAACTAGACGTGGGGGCCACAAGGGACCCCCTGGCACCAGTTTCAGGCTCCGGCCTATTGTTTGTAAGACTGGGCACTAGACGTGGGGTCCACAAGGGACCCCCTGGCAACAGTGTCAGGCTCCTACCTATTGTTATTTGGACAGGGCACTAGACGTGTGGGCCACAAGGGATCCCCAGGCATCAGTTCCAGTCTCAGGCTTATTGTTTTCTAGACTGGACCCTAGACGTAGGAGCCGCAAGGGACCCCCTGGCACCAGTTTGGGGCTCCGTCCTGTTATTATTAGACTGGGCACTAGACGTGGGGGTCGCAGTTGACCCCCTAACAAAAGTTTTAGGCTCCAGCCGATTGTTTGTTAGACTGGGTACTAGTTGTAGGGGCCACAAAGGACCCCCTGGCACCAGTTTCAGGCACCGGCCATTTGTTTTTTGGATGGGACACTAGACGTAGGGGTCGCAGGTAACCCCCAGGCACCAGTTTCGTTCTCAGGCCGGTTATTAGTTAGACTGGGCACTAGATGTGGGGGCCGTAGTTGACCCCCTGGCACCAGTTTCAGGCTCCGACTATAGTTTGTTAGACTGGGCACTAGTTGTAGGGGCCACAAGGGACCCCCTGGCAACAGTTTCAGGCACCGGCCTTTTGTTTTTTGGAGTGGGCACTACATGTTGTGGCCGCAAGGGACCCCCTGGCAGCAGTTTCAGGCTCCGGCCTTTTGTTTGTTAGACTGGGCACTAGTTGTAGGGGCCACAAGGGACCCCCTGGCACCAGTTTCAGGCTTCGGACGGTGGTTTTTTAGACTGGGCACAAGACGTAGGGGCCACAAGGGACCCCTGGCACCAGTTTCAGGCTCCGGCCTATTGTTATTTAGACAGTGCACTAGACGGAGGGGCCACAAGGGACCCCCTGGAACCAGTTTCAGGCACCGGCCTTTTGTTTTTTAGACTGGGCACTAGTTGTAGGGGCCACAAGGGACCCCCTGGCACCAGTTTTAGGCACCAGCCTTTTGATTTTTGGACTGGGCACAAGACATGGGGGTCGCAGGTGACCCCGTGTCACCAGTTTCGTACTCAGGCCAGTTATTAGTTAGACTGGGCACTAGATGTGGTGGCCGTAGTTGACCCCCTGGCACCAGTTTCAGGCTCCGACTATAGTTTGTTAGACTGGGCACTAGTTGTAGGGCCAGAAGGGACCCCCTGGCACCAGTTTCAGGCACCGGCCTTTTGTTTTTTGGAGTGGGCACTACATGTTGTGGTCGCAAGGGACCCCCTGGCAACAGTTTCAGGCTCCGGCCTTTTGTCTGTTAGACTAGGCACTAGTTGTAGGGGCCACAAGGGACCCCCAGGCACCAGTTTCAGGCTTCGGACGGTGGTTTTTTAGACTGGGCACTAGACGTAGGGGCCACAAGGGACCCCCTGGCACCAGTTTCTGGCTCCAGCCTATTGTTATTTAGACATTGCACTAGACGGAGGGGCCACAAGGTACTCCCTGGCACCAGTTTCAGGCACCGGCCCTTTGTTTGTTAGACTGGGCACTAGTTGTAGGGGCCACAAGGGATCCCCTGGTACCAGTTTCAGGCTCCGGCCTATTGTTATTTAGACATTGACTATACGGAGGGGCCACAAGGGACTCCCTGGCATCAGTTTCAGGCACCGGCCCTTTGTTTGTTAGACTGGGCACTAGTTGTAGGGGCCACAAGGGACCCCCTGGCACCAGTTTCAGGCACCAGCCTTTTGATTTTTGGACTGGGCAAAAGACATGGGGGTCGCAGGTGACCCCCTGTCACCAGTTTCGTACTCAGGCAGGTTATTAGTTAGACTGGGCACTAGATGTGGGGGCCGTAGTTGACCCCCTGGCACCAGTTTCAGGTTCCGGCCTATTGTTTGTTAGACTGGGCACTAGTTATAGGGGCCACAAGGGACCCCCTGGCACCAGTTTCAGGCTCCGGCCTTTTGCTTTCTAAGCTGGGAACTAGACGTGGGGGCCACAAGGGACCCCCTGGCACCAGTTTCAGGCTCCGGCCTATTGTTTGTAAGACTGGGCACTAGACGTGGGGACCACAAGGGACCCCCTGGCACCAGGTTCAGGCTCCGGCCTATTGTTATTTAGACAGGGCACTAGACGTAGGGGCCACAAGGGACCCCCTGGCACCAGCTTCTGTATCCGCCCGATTGTTTCTTAGACTGGGCTCTACTTGTATGGGCCACAAACGGACCCCCTGGCACCAGTTTCAGGCTCCGGACAATTGTTTGTTAGATTGGGCACTTGTTGTAGGGGCCATAAGGGACCCCCTGGCACCAGTTTCAGGCACCGGCCTTTTGTTTTTTGGACTGGGCACTAGACGTAGGGGCCGCAAGGGATCCCCTAGCACCAGTTTGGGGCTCCGGTCTGTTTTTATTAGACTGGGCACTAGACGTGGGGGTCGCAGTTGACCCCTTAACACCAGTTTCAGGCTCCAGCCGATTGTTTGTTAGACTGATCACTAGTTGTAGGGGCCAGAAGGGACCCCCTGGCACCAGTTTCAGGCACCGGCCTTTTGTTTTTTGGAGTGGTCACTACATGTTGTGGCTGCAAGGGACCCCCAGGCAGCAGTTTCAGGCTCCGGCCTTTTGTTTGTTAGACTGGGCACTAGTTGTAGGGGCCACAAGGGACCCCCTGGCACCAGTTTCAGGCTTCGGACGGTGGTTTTTTAGACTGGGCACTAGACTTAGGGGCCGCAAGGGACCCCCTGGCACCAGTTTCAGGCTCCGGCCTTTTGTTATTTAGACATTGACTAGACGGAGGGGCCACAAGGGACTCCCTGGCACCAGTTTCAGGCTCTAAGCTTTTGTTTTCTAGACTGGGCACTAGATGTGGGGTCCACAAGGGACCCCCTGGCAACAGTGTCAGGCTCCTACCTATTGTTATTTGGACAGGGCACTAGACGTGTGGGCCACAAGGGATCCCCAGGCATCAGTTCCAGTCTCAGGCTTATTGTTTTCTAGACTGGACCCTAGACGTAGAAGCCGCAAGGGACCCCCTGGCACCAGTTTGGGGCTCCGGCCTGTTTTTATTAGACTGGGCACTAGACGTGGGGGTCGCAGTTGACCCCCTGGCAGCAGTTTGGGGCTCCGGCCTGTTTTTATTAGACTGGGCACTAGACGTGGGGGTCGCAGTTGACCCCCTAACAAAAGTTTCAGGCTCCAGCCGATTGTTTGTTAGACTGGGTACTAGTTGTAGGGGCCACAAAGGACCCCCAGGCACCAGTTTCAGGCACCGGCCATTTGTTTTTTGGATGGGACACTAGACGTAGGGGTCGCAGGTAACCCCCAGGCACCAGTTTCGTACTCAGGCCGGTTATTAGTTAGACTGGGCACTAGATGTGGGGGCTGTAGTTGACCCCCTGGCACCAGTTTCAGGCTCCGACTATAGTTTGTTAGACTGGGCACTAGTTGTAGGGGCCACAAGGGACCCCCTGGCACCAGTTTCAGGCACCGGCCTTTTGTTTTTTGGACTGGGCACTAGACGTAGGGGCCGCAAGGGATCCCCTAGCACCAGTTTGGGGCTCCGGTCTGTTTTTATTAGACTGGGCACTAGATGTGGGGGTCGCAGTTGACCCCTTAACACCAGTTTCAGGCTCCAGCCGATTGTTTGTTAGACTGATCACTAGTTGTAGGGGCCAGAAGGGACCCCCTGGCACCAGTTTCAGGCACCGGCCTTTTGTTTTTTGGAGTGGTCACTACATGTTGTGGCTGCAAGGGACCCCCAGGCAGCAGTTTCAGGCTCCGGCCTTTTGTTTGTTAGACTGGGCACTAGTTGTAGGGGCCACAAGGGACCCCCTGGCACCAGTTTCAGGCTTCGGACGGTGGTTTTTTAGACTGGGCACTAGACGTAGGGGCCGCAAGGGACCCCCTGGCACCAGTTTCAGGCTCCGGCCTATTGTTATTTAGACATTGACTAGACGGAGGGGCCACAAGGGACTCCCTGGCACCAGTTTCAGGCTCTAAGCTTTTGTTTTCTAGACTGGGCACTAGATGTGGGGTCCACAAGGGACCCCCTGGCAACAGTGTCAGGCTCCTACCTATTGTTATTTGGACAGGGCACTAGACGTGTGGGCCACAAGGGATCCCCAGGCATCAGTTCCAGTCTCAGGCTTATTGTTTTCTAGACTGGACCCTAGACGTAGAAGCCGCAAGGGACCCCCTGGCACCAGTTTGGGGCTCCGGCCTGTTTTTATTAGACTGGGCACTAGACGTGGGGGTCGCAGTTGACCCCCTGGCAGCAGTTTGGGGCTCCGGCCTGTTTTTATTAGACTGGGCACTAGACGTGGGGGTCGCAGTTGACCCCCTAACAAAAGTTTCAGGCTCCAGCCGATTGTTTGTTAGACTGGGTACTAGTTGTAGGGGCCACAAAGGACCCCCAGGCACCAGTTTCAGGCACCGGCCATTTGTTTTTTGGATGGGACACTAGATGTAGGGGTCGCAGGTAACCCCCAGGCACCAGTTTCGTACTCAGGCCGGTTATTAGTTAGACTGGGCACTAGATGTGGGGGCCGTAGTTGACCCCCTGGCACCAGTTTCAGGCTCCGACTATAGTTTGTTAGACTGGGCACTAGTTGTAGGGGCCACAAGGGACCCCCTGGCACCAGTTTCAGGCACCGGCCTTTTGTTTTTTGGAGTGGGCACTACATGTTGTGGCCGCAAGGGACCCCCTGGCAACAGTTTCAGGCTCCGGCCTTTTGTTTGTTAGACTAGTCACTAGTTGTAGGGGCCACAAGGGACCCCCAGGCACCAGTTTCAGGCTTCGGACGGTGGTTTTTTAGACTGGGCACTAGACGTAGGGGCCACAAGGGACCCCCTGGCACCAGTTTCAGGCTCCAGCCTATTGTTATTTAGACATTGCACTAGACGGAGGGGCCACAAGGTACTCCCTGGCACCAGTTTCAGGCACCGGCCCTTTGTTTGTTAGACTGGGCACTAGTTGTAGGGGCCACAAGGGATCCCCTGGTACCAGTTTCAGGCTCCGGCCTATTGTTTGTTAGAGTGGACACTAGTTGTAGGGGCCACAAGGGACCCTCTGGCACCATTTTCAGGCTCTGGCCTTTTGCTTTCTAGACTGGGAACTAGACGTGGGGGCCACAAGGGACCCCCTGGCACCAGTTTCAGGCTCCGGCCTATTGTTTGTTAGACTGGACACTAGACGTGGGGACCACAAGGGACCCCCTGGCACCAGGTTCAGGCTCCAGCCTATTGTTTGTTAGACTGGGCACTAGTTGTAGGGGCCGCAAGGGACCGCCTGGCACCAGCTTCTGTCTACGACCGATTGTTTGTTAGACTGGGCACTAGACGTAGGAGCCGCAAGGGACCCCCTAGCACCAGTTTGGGGCTCCGGTCTGTTTTTATTAGACTGGGCACTAGACGTGGGGGTCGCAGTTGACCCACTAACAAAAGTTTCAGGCTCCAGTCAATTGTTTGTTAGACTGGGCACTAGTTGTAGGGGCCACAAAGGACCCCCTGGCACCAGTTTCAGGCACCAGCCGTTTGTTTTTTAGACTGGGCAATAGACATGGCACTAGTTTCTTATTCAGGCCGGTTGTTAGTTAGATTGGGCACTACTTGTGGGGGCCGCAGTTAACCCCCTTGCACCAGTTCCAGGGCCCGGCCTATTGTTTGTTAGACTAGGCACTAGACGTGGGGGCCGCAACATACCCCCTGGCACCAGTTTCAGGCTCCGGCCGATTGTTTGTTAGTCTGGGCACTAGTTGAATGGGACCACAAGAACCTCCTGGCACCAGGTTTAGGCTTCGGACGATTGTTTTTTAGACTGGGCACTAGACGTAGGGGCCACAAGGGACCCCCTGGCACCAGTTTCAGGCTCCGGCCTATTGTTATTTAGACAATACACTAGACGGAGGGGCCACAAGGGACCCCATGGCACCAGTTTCAGGCACCGGCCTTTTGTTTTTTTAGACTGGGCACTAGTTGTAGGGGCCACAAGGGACCCCCTGGCACCAGTTTCAGGCTCCAGCCTATTGTTATTTAGACATTGCACTAGACGGAGGGGCCACAAGGTACTCCCTGGCACCAGTTTCAGGCACCGGCCCTTTGTTTGTTAGACTGGGCACTAGTTGTAGGGGCCACAAGGGATCCCCTGGTACCAGTTTCAGGCTCCGGCCTATTGTTTGTTAGAGTGGACACTAGTTGTAGGGGCCACAAGGGACCCTCTGGCACCATTTTCAGGCTCTGGCCTTTTGCTTTCTAGACTGGGAACTAGACGTGGGGGCCACAAGGGACCCCCTGGCACCAGTTTCAGGCTCCGGCCTATTGTTTGTTAGACTGGGCACTAGACGTGGGGACCACAAGGGACCCCCTGGCACCAGGTTCAGGCTCCAGCCTATTGTTTGTTAGACTGGGCACTAGTTGTAGGGGCCGCAAGGGACCCCCTGGCACCAGCTTCTGTCTCCGACCGATTGTTTGTTAGACTGGGCACTAGACGTAGGAGCCGCAAGGGACCCCCTAGCACCAGTTTGGGGCTCCGGTCTCTTTTTATTAGACTGGGCACTAGACGTGGGGGTCGCAGTTGACCCACTAACACCAGTTTCAGGCTCCAGCTGTTTCTATGTTAGACTGATCTTAGTCTGGGCACTAGTTGAATGGGACCACAAGAACCTCCTGGCACCAGGTTTAGGCTTCGGACGATTGTTTTTTAGACTGGGCACTAGACGTAGGGGCCACAAGGGACCCCCTGGCACCAGTTTCAGGCTCCGGCCTATTGTTATTTAGACAATACACTAGACGGAGGGGCCACAAGGGACCCCCTGGCACCAGTTTCAGGCACCGGCCTTTTGTTTTTTAGACTGGGCACTAGTTGTAGGGGCCACAAGGGACCCCCTGGCACCAGTTTCAGGCACCAGCCTTTTGATTTTTGGACTGGGCACAAGACATGGGGGTCGCAGGTGACCCCCTGGCACCAGTTTCGTACTAAGGCCGGTTATTAGTTAGACTGAGAACTAGATGTGGGGGCCGTAGTTGACCCCCTGGCACCAGTTTCAGTCTCCGGCCTATTGTTTGTTAGACTGGGCGCTAGTTGTAGGGGCCACAAGGGACCCCCTGGCACCAGTTTCAGGCTCCGGCCTTTTGCTTTCTAAACTGGGAACTAGACGTGGGGGCCACAAGGGACCCCCTGGCACCAGTTTCAGGCTCCGGCCTATTGTTTGTAAGACTGGGCACTAGACGTGGAGACCACAAGGGACCCCCTGGCACCAGGTTCAGGCTCCGGCCTATTGTTGTTTAGACAGGGCACTAGACGTAGGGGCCACAAGGGACCTCCTGGCACCAGCTTCTGTATCCGCCCGATTGTTTCTTAGACTGGGCTCTACTTGTGGGGGCCACAAACGGACCCCCTGGCACCAGTTTCAGGCTCCGGACGATTGTTTGTTAGATTGGGCACTAGTTGTAGGGGCCATAAGGGACCCCCTGGCACCAGTTTCAGGCACCGGCCTTTTGTTTTTTGGACTGGGCACTAGACGTAGGGGCCGCAAGGGACCCCCTAGCACCAGTTTGGGTCTCCGGTGTGTTTTTATTAGACTGGGCACTAGACGTGGGGGTCGCAGTTGATCCCCTAACACCAGTTTCAGATCCAGCAGTTTCTTTGTTAGACTGATCACTAGTTGTAGGGGCAAGAAGGGACCACTGGCACCAGTTTCAGGCAGCGGCCTTTTGTTTGTTAGACTGGGCACTAGTTGTAGGGGCCACAAGGGACCCCCTGGAACCAGTTTCAGGCTATAAGCTTTTGTTTTCTAGAATGGGCTCTAGATGTGGGGTCCACAAGGGACCCCCTGGTACCAGTTTCAGGCACCGGCCTTTTGTTTTTTGGACTGCGCACTAGACGTAGGGGCCTCAAGGGACCCCCTAGCAACAGTTTGGGGCTCCGGTCTGTTTTTATTAGACTGGGCACTAGTTGTGGGGGTCGCAGTTGACCCCTTAACACCAGTTTCAGGCTCCAGCTGTTTGTTTGTTAGACTGATCACTAGTTGTAGGGGCCAGAAGGGACCCCCTGGCACCAGTTTCAGGCTCTAAGCTTTTGTTTTCTAGACAGGGCACTAGACGTGGGGGCCACAAGGAACCCCCAGGCACCAGTTCCAGTCTCAAGCCTGTTGTTTTCTAGACTGTAACCTAGACGTAGGTGCCGCAAGGGACCCCCTGTCACCAGTTTGGGGCTCCGGCCTGTTTTTATTAGACTGGGCACTAGACGTGGGGGTCACAGTTGACCCCCTAACACAAGTTTCAGGCTCCAGCCGATTGTTTGTTAGACTGGGTACTAGTTGTAGGGGCCACAAAGGACCCCCTGGCCCCAGTTTCAGGCACCGGCCATTTGTTTTTTGGATGGGACACTAGACGTAGGGGTCGCAGGTAACCCCCAGGCACCAGTTTCGTACTCAGGCCGATTATTAGTTAGACTGGGCACTAGATGTGGAGGCCGTAGTTGACCCCCTGGCACCAGTTTCAGGCTACGACTATAGTTTGTTAGACCGGGCACTAGTTGTAGGGGCCACAAGGGACCCCCTGGCACCAGTTTCAGGCACCGGTCTTTTGTTTTTTGGAGTGGGCACTACATGTTGTGGCCGCAAGGGACCCCCTGGCAGCAGTTTCAGGCTTCGGCCTTTTGTTTGTTAGACTGGGCACTAGTTGTAGGGGCCACAAGGGACCCCCTGGCACCAGTTTCAGGCTTCGGACTGTGTTTTTTTAGACTGGGAACTAGACGTAGGGGCCACAAGGGACCCCCTGACACCAGTTTCAGGCTCCGGCCTATTGTTATTTAGACATTGCACTAGACGGAGGGGCCACAAGGGATTCCCTGGCACCAGTTTCAGGCACCGGCCTTTTGTTTGTTAGACTGGGCACTAGATGTAGGGGCCACAAGGGATCCCCTGGAACCAGTTTCAAGCTCCGGCCTATTGTTTGTTAGACTGGGCACTAGTTGTAGGGGCCACAAGGGACCCCCTGGCACCAGTTTCAGGATCTGGCCTTTTGCTTTCTAGACTGGGAACTAGACGTGGGGGCCACAAGGTACCCCCTGGCACCAGTTTCAGGCTCCGGCCTATTGTTTGTTAGACTGGGCACTAGACGTGGGGACCACAAGGAACCCCCTGGCACCAGGTTCAGGCTCCAGCCTATTGCTATTTTCACAGGGCACTAGACGTAGGGGCCACAAGGGACCCCCTGGCACCAGCTTCTGTGTCCGGCCGATTGTTTCTCAGACTGGGCACTAGTTTTAGGGGCCACAACGGACCCCCTGGCACCAGTTTCAGGATCCGAACGATTGTTTGTTAGATTGGGCACTAGACGTAGGGGCCAGTTTCAGACTCCGGCCTTTTGTTTCCTAGTCTGGGCACTAGACGTGGGGGTCGCAGGTGACCCGCTAGCACCAGTTTAGTATACAGGCCGGATTTTAGAGAGGGCACTAGTTGTAGAGGCCATAAGGGACCCCCTAGCACCAGTTTGGAGCTCCGGTCTGTTTTTATAAGACTGGGCACTAGACGTGGGGGTCGCAGTTGACCCCCTAACACCAGTTTCAGTCTCCAGCTGTTTGTTAGACTGATCACTAGTTGTAGGGGCCAGAAGGGACTACTGGCACCAGTTTCAGGCAATGGCCTTTTATTATTTGGAGTGGGCACTAAATGTTGTGGCCGCAAGGGAACCCTTGGCACCAGTTTCAGGCTCCGGCCTTTTGTTTGTTAGACTGGGCACTAGTTGTGGGGGCCACAAGGAACCCCCTGCCACCAGTTTCAGGCACCGGCCTTTTGTTTTTTGGACTGGGCACTAGATGTAGGGGCTGCAAGGGACCCCCTAGCACCAGTTTGGGGCTCTGGTCTGTTTTTATTAGACTGGGCACTAGACGTGGGGGTCGCAGTTGACCCCCTAACAAAAGTTTCAGGCTCCAGCCGATTGTTTGTTAGACTGGGTACTAGTTGTAGGGGCCACAAAGGACCCCTTGGCACCAGTTTCAGGCACCGGCCATTTGTTTTTTGGATGGGACACTAGACGTAGGGGTCGCAGGTAACCCCCAGGCACCAGTTTCGTACTCAGGCCGATTATTAGTTAGACTGGGCACTAGATGTGGGGGCCGTAGTTGACCCCCTGGCACCAGTTTCAGGCTCCGACTATAGTTTGTTAGACTGGGCACTAGTTGTAGGGGCCACAAGGGACCCCCTGGCACCAGTTTCAGGCACCGGCCTTTTGTTTTTTGGAGTGGGCACTACATGTTGTGGCCGCAAGGGACTCCCTGGCAGCAGTTTCAGGCTCCGGCCTTTTGTTTGTTAGACTGGGCACTAGTCGTAGGGGCCACAAGGGACCCCGTGGCACCAGTTTCAGGCTTCGGACGGTGTTTTTTTAGACTGGGCACTAGACCTAGGGGCCACAAGGGACCCCCTGGCACCAGTTTCAGGCTCCGGCCTATTGTTATTTAGACATTGCACTAGACGGAGGGGCCACAAGGGACTCCCTGGCACCAGTTTCAGGCACCGGCCTTTTGTTTGTTAAACTGGGCACTAGTTGTAGGGGCCACAAGGGATCCCCTGGAACCAGTTTCAAGCTCCGGCCTATTGTTTATTAGACTGGGCACTAGTTGTAGGGGCAACAAGGGACCCCCTGGCACCAGTTTCAGGCTCTGGCCTTTTGCTTTATAGACTGGGAACTAGACGTGGGGGCCACAAGGGACCCCCTGGCACCAGTTTCAGGCTCCGGCCTATTGTTTGTTAGACTGGGCACTAGACGTGGGGACCACAAGGGACCCCCTGGCACCAGGTTCAGGCTCCAGCCTATTGCTATTTACACAGGGCACTAGACGTAGGGGCCACAAGGGACCCCCTGGCACCAGCTTCTGTATCCGGACGATTGTTTCTTAGACTAGGCACTAGTTTTAGGGGCCACAACGGATCCCCTGGCACCAGTTTCAGCATCCGGACGATTGTTTGTTAGATTGGGCACTAGACGTAGGGGCCACAAGGGACCCCCTGGCACCAGTTTCAGACTCCGGCCTTTTGTTTTCTAGTCTGGGCACTAGACGTGGGGTCGCAGGTGACCCGCTAGCACCAGTTTAGTACACAGGCCGGATTTTAGAGTGGGCACTAGTTGTTGGGGCCACAAGGGACCCCCTGGCACCAGTTTCAGGCTCTGGCCTTTTGCTTTCTAGACTTGGAACTAGACGTGGGGGCCACAAGGGACCCCCTGGCACCAGTTTCAGGCTCTGGCCTATTGTTTGTTAGACTGGGCACTAGAAGTGAGGACCACAAGGGACCCCCTGGCACCAGGTTCAGGCTCCAGCCTATTGCTATTTACACAGGGCACTAGACGTAGGGGCCACAAGGGACCCCCTGGCACCAGCTTCTGTATCCGGACGATTGTTTCTTAGACTGGGCACTAGTTTTAGGGGCCACAACGCTCCCCCTGGCACCAGTTTCAGCATCCGGACGATTGTTTGTTAGATTGGGCACTAGACGTAGGGGCCACAAGGGACCCCCTGGCACCAGCTTCTGTATCCGGACGATTGTTTCTTAGACTGGGCACTAGTTTTAGGGGCCACAACGCTCCCCCTGGCACCAGTTTCAGCATCCGGACGATTGTTTGTTAGATTGGGCACTAGACGTAGGGGCCACAAGGGACCCACTGGCACCAGTTTCAGACTCCGGCCTTTTGTTTTCTAGTCTGGGCACTAGACGTGGGGTCGCATGTGACCCGCTAGCACCAGTTTAGTACACAGGCCGGATTTTAGAGTGGGCACTAGTTGTAGGGGCCATAAGGGACCCCCTGGCACCAGTTTCAGGCACCGGCCTTTTGTTTTTTGGACTGGGCACTAGACGTAGGGGCCGCAAGGGACCCCCTAGCACCAGTTTGGGGCTCCGGTCTGTTTTTATTGGACTGGGCACTAGACGTGAGGGTCGCAGTTGACCCCCTAACACCAGTTTCAGGCTCCAGCTGTTTGTTTGTTAGACTGATTACTAGTTGTAGGAGCCAGAAGGGACCACTGGCACCAGTTTCAGGCACCGGCCTTTTGTTTTTTGGAGTGGGAACTAAATGTTGTGGCCGCAAAGGACCCCTTGGCACCAGTTTCAGGCTCCGGCCTTTTGTTTGTTAGACTGGGCACTAGTTGTAGGGGCCACAAGGGACCCCCTGGCACCAGTTTCAGGCTCTAAGCTTTTGTTTTCTAGACTGGGCACTAGATGTGGGGTCCACAAGGCACCAGTTTCAGTCTCCTACCTATTGTTATTTAGACAGGGCACTAGACGTGGGGGGCCACAAGGGACCCCCAGGCACCAGTTCCAGTCTCAGGCCTATTGTTCTCTAGACTGGACCCTAGACGTAGGAGCCACAAGGGACCCCCTGGCACCAGTTTGGGGCTCCGGCCTGTTTTTATTAGACTGGGCACTAGACGTGGGGGTCGCAATTGACCCCCTAACAAAAGTTTCAGGCTCCAGCCGATTGTTTGTTAGACTGGGTACTAGTTGTAGGGGCCACAAAGGACCCCCTGGCACCAGTTTCAGGCACCGGCCATTTGTTTTTTGGATGGGACACTAGACGTAGGGGTCGCAGGTAACCCCCAGGCACCAGTTTCGTACTCAGGCCGATTATTAGTTAGACTGGGCACTAGATGTGGGGGCCGTAGTTGACCCCCTGGCACCAGTTTCAGGCTCCGACTATAGTTTGATAGACTGGGCACTAGTTGTAGGGGCCACAAGGGACCCCCTGGCACCAGTTTCAGGCACCAGCCTTTTGTTTTTTGGAGTGGGCACTACATGTTGTGGCCGCAAGGGACCCCCTGGCAGCAGTTTCAGGCTCCGGCCTTTTGTTTGTTAGACTGGGCACTAGTTGTAGGGGCCACAAGGGACCCCCTGGCACCAGTTTCAGGCTCCGGCCTATTGTTATTTAGACAGTGCACTAGACGGAGGGGCCACAAGGGACTCCCTGGCACCATTTTCAGGCACCGGCCTTTTGTTTGTTAGACTGGGCACTAGTTGTAGGGGCCACAAGGGACCCACTGGCACCAGTTTCAGGCTCTGGCCTTTTGCTTTCTAGACTGGGAACTAGACGTGGGGGCCACAAGGGATCCCCTGGAACCAGGTTCAGACTCCAGCCTATTGCTATTTACACAGGGCACTAGACGTAGGGGCCACAAGGGACCCCCTAGCACCAGCTTCTGTATCCGGCTCTTTGTTTCTTAGACTGGGCACTAGTTGTAGGGGCCACAAGGGACCCCCTGGCATCAGTTTCAGGCTTCGGACGGTGGTTTTTTAGACTGGGCACAAGACGTAGGGGCCACAAGGGACCCCCTGGCACCAGTTTCAGGCACCGGCCATTTGTTTTTTGGATGTGACACTAGACGTAGGGGTCGCAGGTAACCCCCAGGCACCAGTTTCGTACTCAGGCCGATTATTAGTTAGACTGGGCACTAGATGTGGGGGTCGTAGTTGACCCCCTGGCACCAGTTTCAGGCTCCGACTATAGTTTGTTAGACTGGGCACTAGTTGTAGGGGCCACAAGGGACCCCCTGGCACCAGTTTCAGGCACCGGCCTATTGTTTTTTGGAGTGGGCACTACATGTTGTGGCCGGAAGGGACCCCCTGGCAGCAGTTTCAGGCTCCGGCCTTTTGTTTGTTAGACTGGGCACTAGTTGTAGGGGCCACAAGGGACCCCCTGGCACCAGTTTCAGGCTTCAAACTGTGTTTTTTTAGACTGGGCACAAGACGTAGGGGCCACAAGGGACCCCCTGGCACCAGTTTCAGGCTCCGGCCTATTGTTATTTAGACATTGCACTAGACAGAGGGGCCACAAGGTACTCCCTGGCACCATTTTCAGGCACCGGCCTTTTGTTTGTTAGACTGGGCACTAGTTGTAGGGGCCACAAGGGATCCCCTGGTACCAGTTTCAGGCTCTGGACTATTGCTTTCTAGACTGGGTACTAGACGTGGGGGCCACAAGGGACCCCCTGAAACTAGTTTCAGACTCCAGCCTATTGCTATTTACACAGGGCACTAGACGTAGGGGCCACAAGGGAACCCCTAGCACCAGCTTCTGTTTCCGGCCCTTTGTTTCATAGACTGGGCACTGGTTTTAGGGGCCACAACGGACCCCCTGGCACCAGTTTCAGGATACGGACGATTGTTTGTTAGATTGGGCACTAGACGTAGGGGCTACAAGGGACCCACTGGCACCTGTTTCAGGCTCCGGCCTTTTGTTTTCTAGTCTGGGCACTAGACGTGGGGGTCGCAGATGACCTGTTAGCACCAGTTTAGTACACAGGCCGGATTTTATAGTGGGCACTAGTTGTAGGGGCCATAAGGGACCCCCTGGCACCAGTTTCAGGCACCGGCCTTATGTTTTTTGGACTGGGCACTAGACGTAGGGGCCGCAAGGGACCCCCTAGCACCAGTTTGGGGCTCCGGTCTGTTTTTATTAGACTGGGCACTATACGTGGGGGTCGCAGTTGACCCCCTAACACCAGTTTCAGGCTCCAGCTGTTTCTATGTTAGACTGATCTCTAGTTGTAGGGGCCATAAGGGACCACTGGCCCCAGTTTCAGGCACCGGCCTTTTGTTTTTTGGAGTGGGCACTAAATGTTGTGGCCGCAAGGGACCCCTTGGCACCAGTTTCAGGCTCCGGCCTTTTGTTTGTTAGACTGGGCACTAGTTGTAGGGGCCACAAGGGACCCCCTGGCACCAGTTTCAGGCTCCGGCCTATTGTTATTTAAACATTTACTAGACGGAGGGGCCACAAGGGACTCCCTGGCACCAGTTTCAGGCTCCGGCCTTTTGTTTGTTAGACTGGGTACTAGTTGTAGGGGCCACAAAGGACCCCCTGGCACCAGTTTCAGGCACCGGCCATTTGTTTTTTGGATGGGACACTAGACGTAGGGGTCGCAGGTAACCCCCAGGCACCAGTTTCGTACTCAGGCCGGTTATTAGTTAGACTGGGCACTAGATGTGGGGGCCGTAGTTGACCCCCTGGCACCAGTTTCAGGCTCCGACTATAGTTTGTTAGACTGGGCACTAGTTGTAGGGGCCACAAGGGACCCCCAGGCACCAGTTTCAGGCTTCGGACGGTGGTTTTTTAGACTGGGCACTTGACGTAGGGGCCACAAGGGACCCCCTGGCACCAGTTTCAGGCTCCAGCCTATTGTTATTTAGACATTAACTAGACGGAGGGGCCACAAGGGACTCCCTGGCACCAGTTTCAGGCACCGGCCCTTTGTTTGTTAGACTGGGCACTTGTTATAGGGGCCACAAGGGATCCCCTGGTACCAGTTTCAGGCTCCGGCCTATTGTTTGTTAGAGTGGGCACTAGTTGTAGGGGCCACAATGGACCCTCTGGCACCAGTTTCAGGCACCAGCCTTTTGTTTTTTGGACTGGGCAATAGACATGGAGATCGCAGGTGAACCCCTGGCACCAGTTTCTGGCTCTGGCCTTTTGTTTTCTGGGCTGGGCACTAGACATTGGGGTCGCAGATGACCCCCTGGCACCAGTTTCTTATTCAGGCCGGTTGTTAGTTAGATTGGGCACTACTTGTGGGGGCCGCAGTTAACCCCCTTGCACCAGTTCCAGGGCTCGGCCTATTGTTTGTTAGACTAGGCACTAGACGTGGGGGCCGCAACATACCCCCTGGCACCAGTTTCAGGCTCCGGCCGATTGTTTGTTAGTCTGGGCACTAGTTGAATGGGACCACAAGGGACCTCCTGGCACCAGGTTTAGGCTTCAGGCGATTGTTTTTTAGACTGGGCACTAGACGTAGGGGCCACAAGGGACCCCCTGGTACCAGTTTCAGGCACCGGCCTTTTGTTTTTTAGACTGGGCACTAGTTGTAGTTGCCACAAGGGACCCCCTGGCACCAGTTTCAGGCACCAGCCTTTTTTGGACTGGGCACAAGACATGGGGGTCGCAGGTGACCCCCTGGCACAAGTTTCGTACTCAGGCCGGTTATTAGTTAGACTGGGCACTAGACGTGGGGATCGCAAGGGACCCCCTGGCACCAGGTTTAGGCTCCGGCCTATTGTTATTTAGACAGGGCTGAGGGCACTAGACGTAGGGGCCACAAGGGACCCCCTGGCACCAGCTTCTGTATCCGCCCGATTGTTTCTTAGACTGGGCTCTACTTGTAGGGGCCACAAACGGACCCCCTGGCACCAGTTTCAGGCTCCGGACGATTGTTTGTTAGATTGGGCACTAGTTGTAGGGGCCATAAGGGACCCCCTGGCACCAGTTTCAGGCACCGGCCTTTTGTTTTTTGGACTGGGCACTAGACGTAGGGGCCGCAAGGAATCCCCTAGCACCAGTTTGGGGCTCCGGTCTGTTTTTATTAGACTGGGCACTAGACGTGGGGGTCGCAGTTGACCCCTTAACACCAGTTTCAGGCTCCAGCCGATTGTTTGTTAGACTGATCACTAGTTGTAGGAGCCAGAAGGGACCCCCTGGCATCAGTTTCAGGCATAGGCCTTTTGTTTTTTGGAGTGGTCACTACATGTTGTGGCTGCAAGGGACCCCCAGGCAGCAGTTTCAGGCTCCTGCCTTTTGTTTGTTAGACTGGGCACTAGTTGTAGGGGCCACAAGGGACCCCCTGGCACCAGTTTCATGCTCCGGCCTTTTGTTTTCTAGACTGGGCACTTGATGTGGGGTCCACAAGGGACCCCCTGGCACCAGTTTCAGGCTCCTATCTATTGTTATTTAGACAGGGCACTAGACGTGTGGGCCGCAAGGGACCCCCTGGCAACAGCTTCTGTCTCCTACCGATTGTTTGTTAGACTGGGCACTAGTTGTAGGTGCCAAAAGGGACCTCCTGGCACCAGTTCCAGGCTCAGGCCTATTATTTTGTTTTATAGACTGAAACCTAGACGTAGGAGCCGCAAGGGACCCCCTGGCACCAGTTTTGGGCTCTTGCCTGTTTTATTAAAATGGGCACTATACGTGGGGGTCGCAGTTGACCCCCTGTGACAGGACGATACCGTACGGAAGCACTCGCAGCTTCCGCGTCCCGTTGACTGCGCACAGAATGGAAGGTCAAGCCGCACGAGGCCTGACCACATAGGGGATTCCCGCTTACCGTCAGTAACCGCCTGTTACTGACTCCACCCACTGCGCTGTGGGCGGGTTCTTGCTGCCACCACCAAACTCCTAACCTGCCGTGGCGTTTGGAACCACGGTTCTGCTCTGTATGTGCCGACGCACTGCTTTACCACACCTGTGTGGTGTCGACGAATCCCTACTAGCCACTTGCTAGGCCTCTACCGGTAGCTGGCGGAAGGCGGAGCTTGGAGACGTCAGGTGCTTCCCTGTACAGCCGGAGGACGGGGCTAGGTTTGGCCTAACCCTGTTGGTCACAAGATGAAGCAGTCTTCTTGAGGCAAAGGTGTTTATTGCTCAAATAACCTTTAAAAAGGCTCCTCCCTATTGCTAGGGGCAACAGCATACAATTAAGATGTTTCAGCAGAAGAAGATGTTACAATACCCAATCCTATGGGCCAACTGCCCTCCTTTTATCCCTCTCCAAGACCCCTTACCACAGGGGGTAAGCCCGCCCTGTGGTGTACAACCAATCAATGTTTACCCATGAGCTGTGCATGCTCTGGTCTCATGCACACACAACATTGTTCCCTATGGACAGTGGGGAGTGGTCGGTCTCCTTTGTCTCTCCCATCTGGGAGAGCAGGCTACTCCCACGGTGCCGTTCAGTCTGGCTGGGGGGAGGTTTTCCCTCCTAAACTGACTTCCAGAAACCTGCCCGGGACCCCTTCTCACTGCCTGCAGCCTGGATTTGGGCTCCAGAGCTGGGCAGCCTGGCTCCCCGGTCCAGGTCTCTGGTCCACTACGGCTGATCTCCATGGAGCTCCAAGAAACCACTCAGCTTGTTTTATAGCTAAGCTGCTTCTCTTTCTCCCTGTCCCCATTGGAACTGTGAGGCTGGATGGGAAAGCATTCCGTTTTTAGGGAAAAGGTCTGGGAGAATCCATCAGCCTGCACAGCTATGGATTCCCCCCTCCTGGGACACACAATCAAGTAAGTGCATTTTCTCTTTAAATACATTACATTTTAAATCACACTGTACATTTCCCTGTAACTATACACTGAGCCTGTGCCCTGCACAGACTCTACATACTCAGGCACTGCAGTGCCTTACAACACACTGTATGTCATTATTTTACACAATGTTTTATTTAACTGCTGTGCTTCCCTAGCCCTGCAGCCTGGCTGCTAGGGCTCTCTCTCTCAGTGCTGGAGGCATGGGGCTGGCTTCCCCCATCCTCCAGCCTGCCTTCCTGCCTCTGGGGTTCCAGGGAGCTGGCTCTCCCTGTCCCCCCAGGGTGGCACTACTTTGGTGGCCCCGCCGCACGCAGCGGTGCACCCCCCTGTACCGAAGTCCGGCGGACCGGGACACTTGTCCCGGCCGCCGTGACCCTGGCTTGTTTCAGCGCTGAGGCGCCGGGAGCGTAGCTCCCGGACCCCAGCGCTCACCATCCTGCTGGGCAGCCTAATGTGCCCACGCCGCTAGGGAGCCGGCTAGCCCGGTCCCCCCTGAGCGGCGCCTGTCTTGTGGCCTCGCTGCAGCGTCCGGCGGGGAGCCGGGCTGCAGCGCACCCCCCTCGCCGGCTAGCAGCCCGGGACGTCCGTCCCGGCTGCTGCGGCTGGCCACCCGTGCTGTGCTGAGGCGCTGGGAGCAGAGCTCCCGGCCCCCAGCGGCGGCTCTCACAGAGAGCACTGCAGCGGGAGCCGAGCTCCCAGCCGCAGCGCTCACCCTTCTCCCCGGCGCGCACACTCCAGTGCGCCCGGGGCTACACTGACCGCTGCCGGGAGCGGAGCTCCCGGACTCCGGCGGTCAGCGGCTGCCTCCTCTCCCCCGGCGCGCACACACTGCTGAGCGCGCCGGGGGCTGTCCTCCCTGCCGTGGTCTCCGGAGGGGTCCGGGACCACGGTGCATATTATAAAAATACATTTTTATACATTTACACATCACGGCGCCTAGCGCCCAACATAATTCAAATTTGGCGCCAAGCGCCCCTTTGTCTCTGCAAATGGCGCCGGGCACTAGGGATTAACCCCTTCAGTGCCAGGGCGGCCATTTGCCTCGTGGCTGGGGCTCTCCGGCCACACTCCTCCCCCCCCATTCAAGCTGGTCAACCCGGGACCCATGTCCCAACGATTTGGGTCCTGGTCCCGCAGTCCGTTGGGGTGAAGGGGACGCTACCTGGGGGGTGTAGGCTCTGGCCTAGACAGTTCATCCATAGTGTAGTGGGCCTCTCTTCGTGGGTGCACAATGTTCAAATAGTCCACCTGAAGTCCAAGTTCAAGGCTCCACCACAAAAGTCTGTCCAATTCCCCCAAGGTAGGTTGCAGCCACCTAACAGGTAGGTGGTAAGTCACCACGGTGGGGGGCCGGTTACAAACAAGTGCCACCCACGGTGTCCCAACTGTGGCATACCCCACCTCCCACAATAGCAGTTTTCTGCTCAAACAGGCCACAGGGTGCTCCTGCCCATATGGCTCTTTCTGGCTCGGTACTGCTCCCAGTCCGTGCAGTGGCGCAATAGTTCGTAACACACAGTCCTGGTCAAGAATGTGCGCCATCAGCACTGGAGCGGGTACCCGAGCCTCTTTCAATGACTGGAATGCCAACTCGCAAGCGGGTGCAAAGTCCACTGACTTGGGAATGCCCTTCCTAGCCATCTCTGTCAAGGGGTTCACTACAGGACTAAAGTCAATGACAACATGTCCGTAGGGCCTTACAGGTTCTAAGGTCAGTACCGGTCTGGGTGATGTGGGTCGGGGACAGCCTCTGGTTGCCTCCACCCCCTCTGGGTTGGGCCTACCCCTGTCTCCTCCCACATGGTGCCCCAGGCACTGCACCTCTGTCATACTTATCTGGCAACTGTCTGCCCTTACTGTCAGACCTGCCCTCCAATCCTCCTCTGTCGACCTATGACTCGGGAAACCTACCCTGTCACCTAGGCCTACTCCTTCCTCCTCGTCCGCTACCTGTGCCACAGTGATGGCGGCCAGACCACCAGCCTCTGGATCCTGTGTGGCATCCACTACAGGGAGGCTGTGTGTCTTCCCCGATCTACGGTGCACAGGTAGGGGACCTGCTATGTCCACAGCAACTTGCTGCAAGGGTTCTCCTATGGGCAGAGGCCCAGAGACAACACAACCGCTGGAGTGCCCCGGCTGCCAACGCATGGCACCAGCCTTACAGTTGGTCTGGGCGTCATCCGACATTCCAGACCAGGGTAAGCTCTGTGTCAGGCACTTCAGGGTACGGTCTATCTCCGGGTTGCTGTCCAAAGGGGTTTCGCTGGCAACCGACACCGGTTGCGCAGGAACGTTCCCTGAGGGGACCAGTTGGACACATTCCCTATCTGGTCTATCCCCTCCCACTTTCCTGGCTACCCTGTACCTTAACCCTTCCCGCCCGGCCAAACTTCCTGCCCCAACCCTGTCAAGGCCGCTGCCAGAGTGGCGCCTCATGCCTTTTGGGGATGGGTCAGAGAGTTGAGCCTCCCTAAACTCCTGCCTGTGGCCCTCAATCTCTCCTAAATTGGGACACTCTACAGGGGGATCTAGGTGGGGACTACTAGGGTCAGTCTGGTAGGGGTCAGTCATGGAAAAGTCAGTGTGGTTTCTCATACTCACCGCCGGAGTTGGCAAACCATTTGGGTCAGGAGCATCATTGGGCACCCCCACAGGATCAAACGAGCTGGAACTGACATCCTCTGCGTTGCTAGGGGACGTAGGCATACCAGAGGCAAAAGGCATGCGGGGTCGATGTACTGATCTAGCCGCTGTAATCTTTTCCTCTGGGCTGGTTGATGCTGTGGTTGGCTGTGCTGGCAGTTGTCTAGCAGCTGTAGTCTTTTCCTCTGGGCTGGGCGGTGCTGGAGTAGCTGATGTCAATGGTGGTTTTGGAACTTGACTCCGGGGAATGGCGCCAACAAACATAGTGACGATCCCACCACCCAGATCATTTCCTAGGACCACATCAGTTGGGAGACCATCCATGACGGCAACTTCTCGCAACTCGGGTCCAGCTCCCCAGTCCAGGTAGACTCTTGCCATGGGAACCGCTTTTTCTGTTCCTTCTGCCAGGGTGATCGTGGCAGTGCGACCCTGCAATACTGCAGCAGGATCTATAAGGTGGGGGCTCACCACAGTGATTGAGGCCCCAGAGTCTCTTAGGCCTTCCCCCTGCAGGGGTCCCACGTGGACCGGCTGCAGGTGCCTCCACATGTTGTGTAGGGGCTGTTTGGCCATGCAGGTGACTCTCTCCGCAGAGTGCACCTGTCTCTCGCCACACTCCATCGGACTGACTGGAGGGGGAACAGTCTCTGTAATCTCATCTCCTCTCGTCAAACAAGCAAGCCGGGCTCCAGCACTCGGATTTGGGGCACGAGTCTGGGGTGCTTGGGATGCAGGACAGTTCATCCTCAGATGTCCGATTTTCCCACAGCCGTAGCACTTCTTCTCCAGTCGCGGCACCGATGATCTCTGATCAGTTGCAGGGACGCTGCGGTGCGGTTGCTGGCCAAGAGCACCCGGGTTGGCAGATGCTTGTCTTTGGGGTTGATGAGCTGAAGAGGGTGGTCCCCTTGGTGGTACAGTCTGTTGGAGCTGGCTGCTGGCGGGGCGCTTCTGCCCCCGTGGCCGAATTGCCACATACTTGTCTGCTAATTGGGCAGCCATCTTTAAGCTGGGTGGCTCCCGATCTAGCACCCACTCCTTCACTTCTTGGGCGCACCGGCGGTAGAACTGCTCCCTGCAGATCAGGTCGATCAGTGCGTCCCATGTAGTGGCTTCCGAATCCTTCACCCACTTCACCACGTACTGCCGCAGCTGGGTGGCGAACTGCTCATGGGTGCTGCTAGGATTCTTAGGCAAGTCTCTGAATTTCTTCCTGTAAGACTCGGGAGTGATGAAGAATCGCTGGAGGAGGGCCTTCTCGACTTCGTCGTAGTTCCCACAGTCCTCCGTCGCCACTCCTCGATAGGCCTCCAAGGCCTCTCCATGCAGAGTGGGCACAAGGTGTCTCACCCACTCTGACTTGGGTAGATCATGTAGTTTACAAGTCCTCTCAAAGACTTGCAAATGTCCATCAATGTCCCCGTCACTGTCTGCAAACTTGGCAAACTGAACTCGTCCTGATCTGTGTACAACAGCTGACAACGGCTCCCGGGGTACCACGGCCTGTGGTGCCCGCTCCGCATGCCACATCCGAATGACAAGCATGCGTTCTTGCTCCGTTGCCCTTTCCCCCAATTCCGCTAGCCGATCTGCTAGGGTTTCCGGGTCGCCCCCCCTGGGACGTTGGGATCCTGGCCCTGCTAGGGATTGCTGGGAAACATTGCTGCTGTGAGAAAGGGCGGGGCTTGTGGTTCTCACCGGTTCCTTGCGAAGGTCCACTGTTGGGCCGTCCTCTGCGATGCTGACGCCGTCAGTGCTTTCCACCTCCGCCCGATGAGACTCCTCCACGCTCCTGAGCGCCGCCTTCATGACGCTTCTGGACGCGTTGGAAGGGATATCCACACCCTACCCCTGGCATACGATCTCCAGATCCTCCTTGGACATTCCGCTGAATTCCGCCATCTTGTGCGTTCTCCTGCGCTGCAGTTACTCTTCTCCTGAGTAACTCGGCTTCTCCAATCGGGTGATGAAAAGCCGCCTGGGAATATCCCACCACTATGCCACCAATTTCTGTGACAGGACGATACCGTACGGAAGCACTCGCAGCTTCCGCGTCCCGTTGACTGCGCACAGAATGGAAGGTCAAGCCGCACGAGGCCTGACCACATAGGGGATTCCCGCTTACCGTCAGTAACCGCCTGTTACTGACTCCACCCACTGCGCTGTGGGCGGGTTCTTGCTGCCACCACCAAACTCCTAACCTGCCGTGGCGTTTGGAACCACGGTTCTGCTCTGTATGTGCCGACGCACTGCTTTACCACACCTGTGTGGTGTCGACGAATCCCCACTAGCCACTTGCTAGGCCTCTACCGGTAGCTGGCGGAAGGCGGAGCTTGGAGACGTCAGGTGCTTCCCTGGACAGCCGGAGGACGGGGCTAGGTTTGGCCTAACCCTGTTGGTCACAAGATGAAGCAGTCTTCTTGAGGCAAAGGTGTTTATTGCTCAAATAACCTTTAAAAAGGCTCCTCCCTATTGCTAGGGGCAACAGCATACAATTAAGATGTTTCAGCAGAAGAAGATGTTACAATACCCAATCCTATGGGCCAACTGCCCTCCTTTTATCCCTCTCCAAGACCCCTTACCACAGGGGGTAAGCCCGCCCTGTGGTGTACAACCAATCAATGTTTACCCATGAGCTGTGCATGCTCTGGTCTCATGCACACACAACATTGTTCCCTATGGACAGTGGGGAGTGGTCGGTCTCCTTTGTCTCTCCCATCTGGGAGAGCAGGCTACTCCCACGGTGCCGTTCAGTCTGGCTGGGGGGAGGTTTTCCCTCCTAAACTGACTTCCAGAAACCTGCCCGGGACCCCTTCTCACTGCCTGCAGCCTGGATTTGGGCTCCAGAGCTGGGCAGCCTGGCTCCCCGGTCCAGGTCTCTGGTCCACTACGGCTGATCTCCATGGAGCTCCAAGAAACCACTCAGCTTGTTTTATAGCTAAGCTGCTTCTCTTTCTCCCTGTCCCCATTGGAACTGTGAGGCTGGATGGGAAAGCATTCCGTTTTTAGGGAAAAGGTCTGGGAGAATCCATCAGCCTGCACAGCTATGGATTCCCCCCTCCTGGGACACACAATCAAGTAAGTGCATTTTCTCTTTAAATACATTACATTTTAAATCACACTGTACATTTCCCTGTAACTATACACTGAGCCTGTGCCCTGCACAGACTCTACATACTCAGGCACTGCAGTGCCTTACAACACACTGTATGTCATTATTTTACACAATGTTTTATTTAACTGCTGTGCTTCCCTAGCCCTGCAGCCTGGCTGCTAGGGCTCTCTCTCTCAGTGCTGGAGGCATGGGGCTGGCTTCCCCCATCCTCCAGCCTGCCTTCCTGCCTCTGGGGTTCCAGGGAGCTGGCTCTCCCTGTCCCCCCAGGGTGGCACTACTTTGGTGGCCCCGCCGCACGCAGCGGCGCACCCCCCTGTACCGAAGTCCGGCGGACCGGGACACTTGTCCCGGCCGCCGTGACCCTGGCTTG
The DNA here is from genome assembly GCF_028390025.1 of Pseudophryne corroboree. Lineage (NCBI taxonomy): Eukaryota > Metazoa > Chordata > Amphibia > Anura > Myobatrachidae > Pseudophryne > Pseudophryne corroboree. Next base: position 129,250,861 of record NC_086453.1, read on the forward strand.
TTTCAGCGCTGAGGCGCCGGGAGCGTAGCTCCCGGACCCCAGCGCTCACCATCCTGCTGGGCAGCCTAATGTGCCCACGCCGCTAGGGAGCCGGCTAGCCCGGTCCCCCCTGAGCGGCGCCTGTCTTGTGGCCTCGCTGCAGCGTCCGGCGGGGAGCCGGGCTGCAGCGCACCCCCCTCGCCGGCTAGCAGCCCGGGACGTCCGTCCCGGCTGCTGCGGCTGGCCACCCGTGCTGTGCTGAGGCGCTGGGAGCAGAGCTCCCGGCCCCCAGCGGCGGCTCTCACAGAGAGCACTGCAGCGGGAGCCGAGCTCCCAGCCGCAGCGCTCACCCTTCTCCCCGGCGCGCACACTCCAGTGCGCCCGGGGCTACACTGACCGCTGCCGGGAGCGGAGCTCCCGGACTCCGGCGGTCAGCGGCTGCCTCCTCTCCCCCGGCGCGCACACACTGCTGAGCGCGCCGGGGGCTGTCCTCCCTGCCGTGGTCTCCGGAGGGGTCCGGGACCACGGTGCATATTATAAAAATACATTTTTATACATTTACACATCACGGCGCCTAGCGCCCAACATAATTCAAATTTGGCGCCAAGCGCCCCTTTGTCTCTGCAAATGGCGCCGGGCACTAGGGATTAACCCCTTCAGTGCCAGGGCGGCCATTTGCCTCGTGGCTGGGGCTCTCCGGCCACACCCCCTAACACCAGTTTCAGGCTGTGGCCGATTGTTTGTTAGACTGGGCACTAGTTGAAGGGACCACATGGGACCCCCTGGAACCAGTTTCAGTCTCCGTCCGATTGTTTGTTAGACTGGGCACTAGTTATGGGAGCCACAAGGGTCCCCCTGACACCAGTTTTAGGCACCGCCCCTTTTGTTTTTTGGACTGGGCACTAAATGTTGTGGCCGCAAGGGACCCCTCGGCACCATTTTCAGGCTCCGGCCTTTTGTTTGTTAGAGTGGGCACTAGTTGTAGGGGCCACAAGGGACCCCCTGGCACCAGTTTCTGGCTTCGGCCTTATGTTTTTGGGCTGGGCACTAGAAATTGGGGTCGCAGATGACCCCCTGGCACCAGTTTCTTATTCAGGCCAGTTGTTAGTTAGACTGGGCACTAGATGTGGGGGCCGCAGTTAACCCCTTGCACCAGTTTCAGGGCCCGTCCTATTGTTTGCTAAACTAGGCACTAGACGTAGGGGCCGCAACTGACCCCTGGCACCAGTTTCAGGAGCCGGCCGATTGTTTGTTAGACTGGGCACTAATTGTAGGGACAAGGGACCCCCTGGCACCAATTTCAGGCTTCGGACGATTGTTTTTTAGACTAGGCACTAGATGCAGGGGCCACAAGGGACCCCCTGGCACCAGTTTTAGGCTCCGGCCTATTGTTATTTAGACATTGCACTAGACGGAGGGGTCACAAGGGACCCCCTGGCACCAGTTTCAGACACCTGCCTTTTGTTTTTTAGACTGGGCACTAGTTGTAGGGGCCACAAGGGACCCCCTGGCACCAGTTCCAGGCTCAGGCCTATTGTTTTATAGACTGGACCCTAGACGTAGGAGCTGCAATGGACCCCCTGGCACCAGTTTGGGGCTCTGGCCTGTTTTATTACACTGGGAACTAAACGTGGGGGTCGCAGTTGACCCCCTAACACCAGTTTCAGGCACCGCCCTTTTTTTTTTTTTTGGACTAGGCACTAGACATGGGGGTCGCAGTTGACCCACTAACACTAGTTTCAGACTCCGGCCGATTGTTTGTTAGACTGTGCGCTAGTTGTAGGGGCCACAAGGGTCCCCCTGGCACAACTTTCAGACACTGGCCTATTGTTTTATGGACTGGGCACTGGACATGGGGGTCGCAGTTGATCCCCTAACACTAGTTTCAGGCTCCGTCCTTTGGTTTGTTAGACTGGGCACTAGACGTAGGGGCCGCAAGGGACCCTTGGCACCAGCTTCTGTCTCCGGCCGATTTTTTGTTAGACTGGGCACTAGTTGTAGAGGCCACAAGGGACCCCCTGGCACCAGTTTCAGGCTATAGCCTTTTGTTTTTTGGACTGGGCACTAGACATGGGGGTCGCAAATGACACCCTGGCACTAGTTTCGTACTCAGTCCGGTTTTTACTTAGACTGGGCTCTAGATGTGTGGGCCGCAGTTGAACCCCTGCACCAGTTTCAAGGCCCGGCCTATTGTTTGTTAGACTAGGCACTAGACGTAGGGGCCGCAACTGACCCCTGACACCAGTTTCAGGAGCCGTCCGATTGTTTGTTAGACTGGGCACTAGTTGTAGGGACAAGGGACCCCCTGGCACCAGTTTCAGGCTCCGGCCTATTGTTATATAGATATTGCACTAGACGGAGGGGCCACAAGGGACCCCCTGGCACCAGTTTCAGGCACCGGCCTTTTGTTTGTTAGACTGGGCACTAGTTATAGGGGCCACAAGGGATCCCCTGGTACCAGTTTCAGGCTCCGGCCTATTGTTTGTTCGACTGGGCACTAGACGTAGGGGCCGCAAGGGACCCCCTGGCACCAGCTTCTGTCTCCGGCCGATTGTTTTTTAGACTGGGCACTAGACGTAGGGGCCGCAAGGGACCCCCTAGCACCAGTTTTCTAGACTGGGCACTAGATGTGGGGTACACAAGGGACCCCCTGGCACCAGTTTCAGTCCCCGTCCGATTGTTTGTTAGACTGAGCACTAGACGTAGAGGCCGCAAGGGACCCCCTGGCACCAGTTTGGGGCTCCGGCCTGTTTTTATTAGACTGGGCACTAGACGTGGAGGTCGCAGTTGACCCCCTAACACAAGTTTCAGGCTCCGGCCGATTGTTTGTTAGACTGGGCACTAGTTGTAGGAGCATCAAAGGACCCCCTGGCACCAGTTTCAGGCACCAGCCTTTTGTTTTTTGGACTTGGCACTAGACATGGGGTCGTAGGTGAACCCCTGGCACCAGTTTCGTACTCAGGACGGTTATTAGAGACTGGGCACTAGATGTGGGGGCCGTAGTTGACCCCCTGGCACCAGTTTCAGGCTCCGGCCTGTTGTTTGTAAGACTGGGCACTAGTTGTAGGGGCCACAAGGGACCCCCTGGCACCAGTTTCAGGCACCAGCCTTTTGATTTTTGGACTGGGCACTAGACATGGGGGTCGCAGGTGACCCCCTGGCACAAGTTTCGTACTCAGGCCGGTTATTAGTTAGACTGGGCACTAGATGTGGGGGCCGTAGTTGACCTCCTGGCACCAGTTTCAGGCTCCGGCCTTTTGATTGTTAGACTGGGCACTAGTTGTAGGGGCCACAAAGGACTCCCTGGCACCAGTTTCAGGCACCGGCCTTTTGTTTGTTAGACTGGGCACTAGATGTAGGGGCCACAAGGGATCCCCTGGTACCAGTTTCAGGCTCCGGCCTATTGTTTGTTAGACTGGGCACTAGACGTAGGGGCCACAAGGGACCCCCTGGCACCAGGTTCAGGCTCCGGCCGATTGTTTCTTAGACTGGGCACTAGTTTTAGGGGCCACAACGGACCCCCTGGCACCAGTTTCAGGATCCGGACGATTGTTTGTTAGATTAGGCACTAGACGAAGAGGCCGCAAGGGACCCCCTGGCGCCAGTTTCAGACTCCGGCCTTTTGTTTTCTAGTCTGGGCACTAGACGTGGGGGTCGCAGGTGACCCACTAGCACCAGTTTAGTACACAGGCCGGATTTTAGAGTGGGCACTTTCAGGCACCGGCCTTTTGTGGCCAGTTTCAGGCACCGGCCTTTTTGTTTTTTGGACTGGGCACTAGACGTAGGGGCCGCAAGGGACCCCCTGGCACCAGTTTCAGGCTATAAGCTTTTGTTTTCTAGAATGGTCACTAGATGTGGGGTCCACTCCACAAGGGACCCCCTGGTACCAGTTTCAGGCACCGGCCTTTTGTTTTTTGGACTGCGCACTAGACGTAGGGGCCTCAAGGGACCCCCTAGCAACAGTTTGGGGCTCTGGTCTGTTTTTATTAGACTGGGCACTAGACGTGGGGGTCGCAGTTGACCCCTTAACACCAGTTTCAGGCTCCAGCTGTTTGTTTGTTAGACTGATCACTAGTTGTAGGGGCCAGAAGGGACCACTGGCACCAGTTTCAGGCAGCGGCCTTTTATTTTTTTGGAGTGGGCACTAAATGTTGTGGCCGCAAGGGACCCCCTGGCACCAGTTTCTGGCTTCGGCCTTATTTTTTGGGCTGGGCACTAGAACCTGGGGTCGCAGATGACCCCCTGGCACCATTTTCTTATTCAGGCCAGTTGTTAGTTAGACTGGGCACTAGATGTGGGGGCCGCAGTTGACCCCCTTGCACCAGTTTCAGGGCCCGGCCTATTGTTTGTTGAACTAGGCACTAGACGTAGGGGCCGCAACTGACCCCTGGCACCAGTTTCAGGCACCGGCCTATTGTTTGTTAGACTGGGCACTAGTTGTAGGGGCCACAAGGGATCCCCTGGTACCAGTTTCAGGCTCCGGCCTATTGTTTTTTAGACTGGGCACTAGTTGTAGGGGCCACAAGGGACCCCCTGGCGCCAGTTTCAGGCACCAGCCTTTTGATTTTTGGACTGGGCACAAGACATGGGGGTCGCAGGTGACCCCCTGGCATCAGTTTCATTCTCAGGCCGGTTATTAGTTAGACTGGGCACTAGATGTGGGGGCCGTAGTTGACCCCCTGGTACCAGTTTCAGGTTCCGGCCTATTGTTTGTTAGACTGGGCACTAGTTGTAGGGGCCACAAGGGACCCCCTGGCACCAGTTTCAGGCTCCGGCCTTTTGCTTTCTAAACTGGGAACTAGACGTGGGGGCCACAAGGGACCCCCTGGCACCAGTTTCAGGCTCCGGCCTATTGTTTGTAAGACTGGGCACTAGACGTGGGTACCACAAGGGACCCCCTGGCACCAGGTTCAGGCTCCGGCCTATTGTTATTTAGACAGGGCACTAGACGTAGGGGCCACAAGGGACCCCCTGGCACCAGCTTCTGTATCCGCCCGATTGTTTCTTAGACTGGGCTCTACTTGTATGGGCCACAAACGGACCCCCTGGCACCAGTTTCAGGCTCCGGACAATTGTTTGTTAGATTGGGCACTTGTTGTAGGGGCCATAAGGGACCCCCTGGCACCAGTTTCAGGCACCGGCCTTTTGTTTTTTGGACTGGGCACTAGACGTAGGGGCCGCAAGGGATCCCCTAGCACCAGTTTGGGGCTCCGGTCTGTTTTTATTAGACTGGGCACTAGACGTGGGGGTCGCAGTTGACCCCTTAACACCAGTTTCAGGCTCCAGCCGATTGTTTGTTAGACTGATCACTAGTTGTAGGGGCCAGAAGGGACCCCCTGGCACCAGTTTCAGGCACCGGCCTTTTGTTTTTTGGAGTGGTCACTACATGTTGTGGCTGCAAGGGACCCCCAGGCAGCAGTTTCAGGCTCCGGCCTTTTGTTTGTTAGACTGGGCACTAGTTGTAGGGGCCACAAGGGACCCCCTGGCACCAGTTTCAGGCTTCGGACGGTGGTTTTTTAGACTGGGCACTAGACGTCGGGGCCGCAACGGACCCCCTGGCACCAGTTTCAGGCTCCGGCCTATTGTTATTTAGACATTGACTAGACGGAGGGGCCACAAGGGACTCCCTGGCACCAGTTTCAGGCTCTAAGCTTTTGTTTTCTAGACTGGGCACTAGATGTGGGGTCCACAAGGGACCCCCTGGCAACAGTGTCAGGCTCCTACCTATTGTTATTTGGACAGGGCACTAGACGTGTGGGCCACAAGGGATCCCCAGGCATCAGTTCCAGTCTCAGGCTTATTGTTTTCTAGACTGGACCCTAGACGTAGAAGCCGCAAGGGACCCCCTGGCACCAGTTTGGGGCTCCGGCCTGTTTTTATTAGACTGGGCACTAGACGTGGGGGTCGCAGTTGACCCCCTGGCACCAGTTTGGGGCTCCGGCCTGTTTTTATTAGACTGGGCACTAGACGTGGGGGTCGCAGTTGACCCCCTAACAAAAGTTTCAGGCTCCAGCCGATTGTTTGTTAGACTGGGTACTAGTTGTAGGGGCCACAAAGGACCCCCAGGCACCAGTTTCAGGCACCGGCCATTTGTTTTTTGGATGGGACACTAGACGTAGGGGTCGCAGGTAACCCCCAGGCACCAGTTTCGTACTCAGGCCGGTTATTAGTTAGACTGGGCACTAGATGTGGGGGCTGTAGTTGACCCCCTGGCACCAGTTTCAGGCTCCGACTATAGTTTGTTAGACTGGGCACTAGTTGTAGGGGCCACAAGGGACCCCCTGGCATCAGTTTCAGGCACCGGCCTTTTGTTTTTTAGACTGGGCACTAGACGTAGGGGCCGCAAGGGATCCCCTAGCACCAGTTTGGGGCTCCGGTCTGTTTTTATTAGACTGGGCACTAGATGTGGGGGTCGCAGTTGACCCCTTAACACCAGTTTCAGGCTCCAGCCGATTGTTTGTTAGACTGATCACTAGTTGTAGGGGCCAGAAGGGACCCCCTGGCACCAGTTTCAGGCACCGGCCTTTTGTTTTTTGGAGTGGTCACTACATGTTGTGGCTGCAAGGGACCCCCAGGCAGCAGTTTCAGGCTCCGGCCTTTTGTTTGTTAGACTGGGCACTAGTTGTAGGGGCCACAAGGGACCCCCTGGCACCAGTTTCAGGCTTCGGACGGTGGTTTTTTAGACTGGGCACTAGACGTAGGGGCCGCAAGGGACCCCCTGGCACCAGTTTCAGGCTCCGGCCTATTGTTATTTAGACATTGACTAGACGGAGGGGCCACAAGGGACTCCCTGGCACCAGTTTCAGGCTCTAAGCTTTTGTTTTCTAGACTGGGCACTAGATGTGGGGTCAACAAGGGACCCCCTGGCAACAGTGTCAGGCTCCTACCTATTGTTATTTGGACAGGGCACTAGACGTGTGGGCCACAAGGGATCCCCAGGCATCAGTTCCAGTCTCAGGCTTATTGTTTTCTAGACTGGACCCTAGACGTAGAAGCCGCAAGGGACCCCCTGGCACCAGTTTGGGGCTCCGGCCTGTTTTTATTAGACTGGGCACTAGACGTGGGGGTCGCAGTTGACCCCCTGGCAGCAGTTTGGGGCTCCGGCCTGTTTTTATTAGACTGGGCACTAGACGTGGGGGTCGCAGTTGACCCCCTAACAAAAGTTTCAGGCTCCAGCCGATTGTTTGTTAGACTGGGTACTAGTTGTAGGGGCCACAAAGGACCCCCAGGCACCAGTTTCAGGCACCGGCCATTTGTTTTTTGGATGGGACACTAGACGTAGGGGTCGCAGGTAACCCCCAGGCACCAGTTTCGTACTCAGGCCGGTTATTAGTTAGACTGGGCACTAGATGTGGGGGCCGTAGTTGACCCCCTGGCACCAGTTTCAGGCTCCGACTATAGTTTGTTAGACAGGGCACTAGTTGTAGGGGCCACAAGGGACCCCCTGGCACCAGTTTCAGGCACCGGCCTTTTGTTTTTTGGAGTGGGCACTACATGTTGTGGCCGCAAGGGACCCCCTGGCAACAGTTTCAGGCTCCGGCCTTTTGTTTGTTAGACTAGTCACTAGTTGTAGGGGCCACAAGGGACCCCCAGGCACCAGTTTCAGGCTTCGGACGGTGGTTTTTTAGACTGGGCACTAGACGTAGGGGCCACAAGGGACCCCCTGGCACCAGTTTCAGGCTCCAGCCTATTGTTATTTAGACATTGCACTAGACGGAGGGGCCACAAGGTACTCCCTGGCACCAGTTTCAGGCACCGGCCCTTTGTTTGTTAGACTGGGCACTAGTTGTAGGGGCCACAAGGGATCCCCTGGTACCAGTTTCAGGCTCCGGCCTATTGTTTGTTAGAGTGGACACTAGTTGTAGGGGCCACAAGGGACCCTCTGGCACCATTTTCAGGCTCTGGCCTTTTGCTTTCTAGACTGGGAACTAGACGTGGGGGCCACAAGGGACCCCCTGGCACCAGTTTCAGGCTCCGGCCTATTGTTTGTTAGACTGGGCACTAGACGTGGGGACCACAAGGGACCCCCTGGCACCAGGTTCAGGCTCCAGCCTATTGTTTGTTAGACTGGGCACTAGTTGTAGGGGCCGCAAGGGACCCCCTGGTACCAGCTTCTGTCTACGACCGATTGTTTGTTAGACTTGGCACTAGACGTAAGAGCCGCAAGGGACCCCCTAGCACCAGTTTGGGGCTCCGGTCTGTTTTTATTAGACTGGGCACTAGACGTGGGGGTCGCAGTTGACCCACTAACAAAAGTTTCAGGCTCCAGTCAATTGTTTGTTAGACTGGGCACTAGTTGTAGGGGCCACAAAGGACCCCCTGGCACCAGTTTCAGGCACCAGCCGTTTGTTTTTTAGACTGGGCAATAGACATGGCACTAGTTTCTTATTCAGGCCGGTTGTTAGTTAGATTGGGCACTACTTGTGGGGGCCGCAGTTAACCCCCTTGCACCAGTTCCAGGGCCCGGCCTATTGTTTGTTAGACTAGGCACTAGACGTGGGGGCCGCAACATACCCCCTGGCACCAGTTTCAGGCTCCGGCCGATTGTTTGTTAGTCTGGGCACTAGTTGAATGGGACCACAAGAACCTCCTGGCACCAGGTTTAGGCTTCGGACGATTGTTTTTTAGACTGGGCACTAGACGTAGGGGCCACAAGGGACCCCCTGGCACCAGTTTCAGGCTCCGGCCTATTGTTATTTAGACAATACACTAGACGGAGGGGCCACAAGGGACCCCATGGCACCAGTTTCAGGCACCGGCCTTTTGTTTTTTAGACTGGGCACTAGTTGTAGGGGCCACAAGGGACCCCCTGGCACCAGTTTCAGGCTCCAGCCTATTGTTATTTAGACATTGCACTAGACGGAGGGGCCACAAGGTACTCCCTGGCACCAGTTTCAGGCACCGGCCCTTTGTTTGTTAGAGTGGACACTAGTTGTAGGGGCCACAAGGGACCCTCTGGCACCATTTTCAGGCTCTGGCCTTTTGCTTTCTAGACTGGGAACTAGACGTGGGGGCCACAAGGGACCCCCTGGCACCAGTTTCAGGCTCCGGCCTATTGTTTGTTAGACTGGGCACTAGACGTGGGGACCACAAGGGACCCCCTGGCACCAGGTTCAGGCTCCAGCCTATTGTTTGTTAGACTGGGCACTAGTTGTAGGGGCCGCAAGGGACCCCCTGGCACCAGCTTCTGTCTCCGACCGATTGTTTGTTAGACTGGGCACTAGACGTAGGAGCCGCAAGGGACCCCCTAGCACCAGTTTGGGGCTCCGGTCTCTTTTTATTAGACTGGGCACTAGACGTGGGGGTCGCAGTTGACCCACTAACAAAAGTTTCAGGCTCCAGTCAATTGTTTGTTAGACTGGGCACTAGTTGTAGGGGCCACAAAGGACCCCCTGGCACCAGTTTCAGGCACCAGCCGTTTGTTTTTTAGACTGGGCAATAGACATGGCACTAGTTTCTTATTCAGGCCGGTTGTTAGTTAGATTGGGCACTACTTGTGGGGGCCGCAGTTAACCCCCTTGCACCAGTTCCAGGGCCCGGCCTATTGTTTGTTAGACTAGGCACTAGACGTGGGGGCCGCAACATACCCCCTGGCACCAGTTTCAGGCTCCGGCCGATTGTTTGTTAGTCTGGGCACTTTGTTAGTCTGGGCACTAGTTGAATGGGACCACAAGAACCTCCTGGCACCAGGTTTAGGCTTCGGACGATTGTTTTTTAGACTGGGCACTAGACGTAGGGGCCACAAGGGACCCCCTGGCACCAGTTTCAGGCTCCGGCCTATTGTTATTTAGACAATACACTAGACGGAGGGGCCACAAGGGACCCCCTGGCACCAGTTTCAGGCACCGGCCTTTTGTTTTTTAGACTGGGCACTAGTTGTAGGGGCCACAAGGGACCCCCTGGCACCAGTTTCAGGCACCAGCCTTTTGATTTTTGGACTGGGCACAAGACATGGGGGTCGCAGGTGACCCCCTGGCACCAGTTTCGTACTAAGGCCGGTTATTAGTTAGACTGAGAACTAGATGTGGGGGCCGTAGTTGACCCCCTGGCACCAGTTTCAGTCTCCGGCCTATTGTTTGTTAGACTGGGCGCTAGTTGTAGGGGCCACAAGGGACCCCCTGGCACCAGTTTCAGGCTCCGGCCTTTTGCTTTCTAAACTGGGAACTAGACGTGGGGGCCACAAGGGACCCCCTGGCACCAGTTTCAGGCTCCGGCCTATTGTTTGTAAGACTGGGCACTAGACGTGGTGACCACAAGGGACCCCCTGGCACCAGGTTCAGGCTCCGGCCTATTGTTGTTTAGACAGGGCACTAGACGTAGGGGCCACAAGGGACCCCCTGGCACCAGCTTCTGTATCCGCCCGATTGTTTCTTAGACTGGGCTCTACTTGTAGGGGCCACAAACGGACCCCCTGGCACCAGTTTCAGGCTCCGGACGATTGTTTGTTAGATTGGGCACTAGTTGTAGGGGCCATAAGGGACCCCCTGGCACCAGTTTCAGGCACCGGCCTTTTGTTTTTTGGACTGGGCACTAGACGTAGGGGCCGCAAGGGACCCCCTAGCACCAGTTTGGGTCTCCGGTGTGTTTTTATTAGACTGGGCACTAGACGTGGGGGTCGCAGTTGATCCCCTAACACCAGTTTCAGATCCAGCAGTTTCTTTGTTAGACTGATCACTAGTTGTAGGGGCAAGAAGGGACCACTGGCACCAGTTTCAGGCAGCGGCCTTTTGTTTGTTAGACTGGGCACTAGTTGTAGGGGCCACAAGGGACCCCCTGGAACCAGTTTCAGGCTATAAGCTTTTGTTTTCTAGAATGGGCTCTAGATGTGGGGTCCACAAGGGACCCCCTGGTACCAGTTTCAGGCACCGGCCTTTTGTTTTTTGGACTGCGCACTAGACGTAGGGGCCTCAAGGGACCCCCTAGCAACAATTTGGGGCTCCGGTCTGTTTTTATTAGACTGGGCACTAGACGTGGGGGTCGCAGTTGACCCCTTAACACCAGTTTCAGGCTCCAGCTGTTTGTTTGTTAGACTGATCACTAGTTGTAGGGGCCAGAAGGGACCCCCTGGCACCAGTTTCAGGCTCTAAGCTTTTGTTTTCTAGACAGGGCACTAGACGTGGGGGCCACAAGGGACCCCCAGGCACCAGTTCCAGTCTCAAGCCTGTTGTTTTCTAGACTGTAACCTAGACGTAGGTGCCGCAAGGGACCCCCTGTCACCAGTTTGGGGCTCCGGCCTGTTTTTATTAGACTGGGCACTAGACGTGGGGGTCACAGTTGACCCCCTAACACAAGTTTCAGGCTCCAGCCGATTGTTTGTTAGACTGGGTACTAGTTGTAGGGGCCACAAAGGACCCCCTGGCCCCAGTTTCAGGCACCGGCCATTTGTTTTTTGGATGGGACACTAGACGTAGGGGTCGCAGGTAACCCCCAGGCACCAGTTTCGTACTCAGGCCGGTTATTAGTTAGACTGGGCACTAGATGTGGGGGCTGTAGTTGACCCCCTGGCACCAGTTTCAGGCTCCGACTATAGTTTGTTAGACTGGGCACTAGTTGTAGGGGCCACAAGGGACCCCCTGGCATCAGTTTCAGGCACCGGCCTTTTGTTTTTTAGACTGGGCACTAGACGTAGGGGCCGCAAGGGATCCCCTAGCACCAGTTTGGGGCTCCGGTCTGTTTTTATTAGACTGGGCACTAGATGTGGGGGTCGCAGTTGACCCCTTAACACCAGTTTCAGGCTCCAGCCGATTGTTTGTTAGACTGATCACTAGTTGTAGGGGCCAGAAGGGACCCCCTGGCACCAGTTTCAGGCACCGGCCTTTTGTTTTTTGGAGTGGTCACTACATGTTGTGGCTGCAAGGGACCCCCAGGCAGCAGTTTCAGGCTCCGGCCTTTTGTTTGTTAGACTGGGCACTAGTTGTAGGGGCCACAAGGGACCCCCTGGCACCAGTTTCAGGCTTCGGACGGTGGTTTTTTAGACTGGGCACTAGACGTAGGGGCCGCAAGGGACCCCCTGGCACCAGTTTCAGGCTCCGGCCTATTGTTATTTAGACATTGACTAGACGGAGGGGCCACAAGGGACTCCCTGGCACCAGTTTCAGGCTCTAAGCTTTTGTTTTCTAGACTGGGCACTAGATGTGGGGTCAACAAGGGACCCCCTGGCAACAGTGTCAGGCTCCTACCTATTGTTATTTGGACAGGGCACTAGACGTGTGGGCCACAAGGGATCCCCAGGCATCAGTTCCAGTCTCAGGCTTATTGTTTTCTAGACTGGACCCTAGACGTAGAAGCCGCAAGGGACCCCCTGGCACCAGTTTGGGGCTCCGGCCTGTTTTTATTAGACTGGGCACTAGACGTGGGGGTCGCAGTTGACCCCCTGGCAGCAGTTTGGGGCTCCGGCCTGTTTTTATTAGACTGGGCACTAGACGTGGGGGTCGCAGTTGACCCCCTAACAAAAGTTTCAGGCTCCAGCCGATTGTTTGTTAGACTGGGTACTAGTTGTAGGGGCCACAAAGGACCCCCAGGCACCAGTTTCAGGCACCGGCCATTTGTTTTTTGGATGGGACACTAGACGTAGGGGTCGCAGGTAACCCCCAGGCACCAGTTTCGTACTCAGGCCGGTTATTAGTTAGACTGGGCACTAGATGTGGGGGCCGTAGTTGACCCCCTGGCACCAGTTTCAGGCTCCGACTATAGTTTGTTAGACAGGGCACTAGTTGTAGGGGCCACAAGGGACCCCCTGGCACCAGTTTCAGGCACCGGCCTTTTGTTTTTTGGAGTGGGCACTACATGTTGTGGCCGCAAGGGACCCCCTGGCAACAGTTTCAGGCTCCGGCCTTTTGTTTGTTAGACTAGTCACTAGTTGTAGGGGCCACAAGGGACCCCCAGGCACCAGTTTCAGGCTTCGGACGGTGGTTTTTTAGACTGGGCACTAGACGTAGGGGCCACAAGGGACCCCCTGGCACCAGTTTCAGGCTCCAGCCTATTGTTATTTAGACATTGCACTAGACGGAGGGGCCACAAGGTACTCCCTGGCACCAGTTTCAGGCACCGGCCCTTTGTTTGTTAGACTGGGCACTAGTTGTAGGGGCCACAAGGGATCCCCTGGTACCAGTTTCAGGCTCCGGCCTATTGTTTGTTAGAGTGGACACTAGTTGTAGGGGCCACAAGGGACCCTCTGGCACCATTTTCAGGCTCTGGCCTTTTGCTTTCTAGACTGGGAACTAGACGTGGGGGCCACAAGGGACCCCCTGGCACCAGTTTCAGGCTCCGGCCTATTGTTTGTTAGACTGGGCACTAGACGTGGGGACCACAAGGGACCCCCTGGCACCAGGTTCAGGCTCCAGCCTATTGTTTGTTAGACTGGGCACTAGTTGTAGGGGCCGCAAGGGACCCCCTGGTACCAGCTTCTGTCTACGACCGATTGTTTGTTAGACTTGGCACTAGACGTAAGAGCCGCAAGGGACCCCCTAGCACCAGTTTGGGGCTCCGGTCTGTTTTTATTAGACTGGGCACTAGACGTGGGGGTCGCAGTTGACCCACTAACAAAAGTTTCAGGCTCCAGTCAATTGTTTGTTAGACTGGGCACTAGTTGTAGGGGCCACAAAGGACCCCCTGGCACCAGTTTCAGGCACCAGCCGTTTGTTTTTTAGACTGGGCAATAGACATGGCACTAGTTTCTTATTCAGGCCGGTTGTTAGTTAGATTGGGCACTACTTGTGGGGGCCGCAGTTAACCCCCTTGCACCAGTTCCAGGGCCCGGCCTATTGTTTGTTAGACTAGGCACTAGACGTGGGGGCCGCAACATACCCCCTGGCACCAGTTTCAGGCTCCGGCCGATTGTTTGTTAGTCTGGGCACTAGTTGAATGGGACCACAAGAACCTCCTGGCACCAGGTTTAGGCTTCGGACGATTGTTTTTTAGACTGGGCACTAGACGTAGGGGCCACAAGGGACCCCCTGGCACCAGTTTCAGGCTCCGGCCTATTGTTATTTAGACAATACACTAGACGGAGGGGCCACAAGGGACCCCATGGCACCAGTTTCAGGCACCGGCCTTTTGTTTTTTAGACTGGGCACTAGTTGTAGGGGCCACAAGGGACCCCCTGGCACCAGTTTCAGGCTCCAGCCTATTGTTATTTAGACATTGCACTAGACGGAGGGGCCACAAGGTACTCCCTGGCACCAGTTTCAGGCACCGGCCCTTTGTTTGTTAGAGTGGACACTAGTTGTAGGGGCCACAAGGGACCCTCTGGCACCATTTTCAGGCTCTGGCCTTTTGCTTTCTAGACTGGGAACTAGACGTGGGGGCCACAAGGGACCCCCTGGCACCAGTTTCAGGCTCCGGCCTATTGTTTGTTAGACTGGGCACTAGACGTGGGGACCACAAGGGACCCCCTGGCACCAGGTTCAGGCTCCAGCCTATTGTTTGTTAGACTGGGCACTAGTTGTAGGGGCCGCAAGGGACCCCCTGGCACCAGCTTCTGTCTCCGACCGATTGTTTGTTAGACTGGGCACTAGACGTAGGAGCCGCAAGGGACCCCCTAGCACCAGTTTGGGGCTCCGGTCTCTTTTTATTAGACTGGGCACTAGACGTGGGGGTCGCAGTTGACCCACTAACAAAAGTTTCAGGCTCCAGTCAATTGTTTGTTAGACTGGGCACTAGTTGTAGGGGCCACAAAGGACCCCCTGGCACCAGTTTCAGGCACCAGCCGTTTGTTTTTTAGACTGGGCAATAGACATGGCACTAGTTTCTTATTCAGGCCGGTTGTTAGTTAGATTGGGCACTACTTGTGGGGGCCGCAGTTAACCCCCTTGCACCAGTTCCAGGGCCCGGCCTATTGTTTGTTAGACTAGGCACTAGACGTGGGGGCCGCAACATACCCCCTGGCACCAGTTTCAGGCTCCGGCCGATTGTTTGTTAGTCTGGGCACTTTGTTAGTCTGGGCACTAGTTGAATGGGACCACAAGAACCTCCTGGCACCAGGTTTAGGCTTCGGACGATTGTTTTTTAGACTGGGCACTAGACGTAGGGGCCACAAGGGACCCCCTGGCACCAGTTTCAGGCTCCGGCCTATTGTTATTTAGACAATACACTAGACGGAGGGGCCACAAGGGACCCCCTGGCACCAGTTTCAGGCACCGGCCTTTTGTTTTTTAGACTGGGCACTAGTTGTAGGGGCCACAAGGGACCCCCTGGCACCAGTTTCAGGCACCAGCCTTTTGATTTTTGGACTGGGCACAAGACATGGGGGTCGCAGGTGACCCCCTGGCACCAGTTTCGTACTAAGGCCGGTTATTAGTTAGACTGAGAACTAGATGTGGGGGCCGTAGTTGACCCCCTGGCACCAGTTTCAGTCTCCGGCCTATTGTTTGTTAGACTGGGCGCTAGTTGTAGGGGCCACAAGGGACCCCCTGGCACCAGTTTCAGGCTCCGGCCTTTTGCTTTCTAAACTGGGAACTAGACGTGGGGGCCACAAGGGACCCCCTGGCACCAGTTTCAGGCTCCGGCCTATTGTTTGTAAGACTGGGCACTAGACGTGGTGACCACAAGGGACCCCCTGGCACCAGGTTCAGGCTCCGGCCTATTGTTGTTTAGACAGGGCACTAGACGTAGGGGCCACAAGGGACCCCCTGGCACCAGCTTCTGTATCCGCCCGATTGTTTCTTAGACTGGGCTCTACTTGTAGGGGCCACAAACGGACCCCCTGGCACCAGTTTCAGGCTCCGGACGATTGTTTGTTAGATTGGGCACTAGTTGTAGGGGCCATAAGGGACCCCCTGGCACCAGTTTCAGGCACCGGCCTTTTGTTTTTTGGACTGGGCACTAGACGTAGGGGCCGCAAGGGACCCCCTAGCACCAGTTTGGGTCTCCGGTGTGTTTTTATTAGACTGGGCACTAGACGTGGGGGTCGCAGTTGATCCCCTAACACCAGTTTCAGATCCAGCAGTTTCTTTGTTAGACTGATCACTAGTTGTAGGGGCAAGAAGGGACCACTGGCACCAGTTTCAGGCAGCGGCCTTTTGTTTGTTAGACTGGGCACTAGTTGTAGGGGCCACAAGGGACCCCCTGGAACCAGTTTCAGGCTATAAGCTTTTGTTTTCTAGAATGGGCTCTAGATGTGGGGTCCACAAGGGACCCCCTGGTACCAGTTTCAGGCACCGGCCTTTTGTTTTTTGGACTGCGCACTAGACGTAGGGGCCTCAAGGGACCCCCTAGCAACAATTTGGGGCTCCGGTCTGTTTTTATTAGACTGGGCACTAGACGTGGGGGTCGCAGTTGACCCCTTAACACCAGTTTCAGGCTCCAGCTGTTTGTTTGTTAGACTGATCACTAGTTGTAGGGGCCAGAAGGGACCCCCTGGCACCAGTTTCAGGCTCTAAGCTTTTGTTTTCTAGACAGGGCACTAGACGTGGGGGCCACAAGGGACCCCCAGGCACCAGTTCCAGTCTCAAGCCTGTTGTTTTCTAGACTGTAACCTAGACGTAGGTGCCGCAAGGGACCCCCTGTCACCAGTTTGGGGCTCCGGCCTGTTTTTATTAGACTGGGCACTAGACGTGGGGGTCACAGTTGACCCCCTAACACAAGTTTCAGGCTCCAGCCGATTGTTTGTTAGACTGGGTACTAGTTGTAGGGGCCACAAAGGACCCCCTGGCCCCAGTTTCAGGCACCGGCCATTTGTTTTTTGGATGGGACACTAGACGTAGGGGTCGCAGGTAACCCCCAGGCACCAGTTTCGTACTCAGGCCGGTTATTAGTTAGACTGGGCACTAGATGTGGGGGCTGTAGTTGACCCCCTGGCACCAGTTTCAGGCTCCGACTATAGTTTGTTAGACTGGGCACTAGTTGTAGGGGCCACAAGGGACCCCCTGGCATCAGTTTCAGGCACCGGCCTTTTGTTTTTTAGACTGGGCACTAGACGTAGGGGCCGCAAGGGATCCCCTAGCACCAGTTTGGGGCTCCGGTCTGTTTTTATTAGACTGGGCACTAGATGTGGGGGTCGCAGTTGACCCCTTAACACCAGTTTCAGGCTCCAGCCGATTGTTTGTTAGACTGATCACTAGTTGTAGGGGCCAGAAGGGACCCCCTGGCACCAGTTTCAGGCACCGGCATTTTGTTTTTTGGAGTGGTCACTACATGTTGTGGCTGCAAGGGACCCCCAGGCAGCAGTTTCAGGCTCCGGCCTTTTGTTTGTTAGACTGGGCACTAGTTGTAGGGGCCACAAGGGACCCCCTGGCACCAGTTTCAGGCTTCGGACGGTGGTTTTTTAGACTGGGCACTAGACGTAGGGGCCGCAAGGGACCCCCTGGCACCAGTTTCAGGCTCCGGCCTATTGTTATTTAGACATTGACTAGACGGAGGGGCCACAAGGGACTCCCTGGCACCAGTTTCAGGCTCTAAGCTTTTGTTTTCTAGACTGGGCACTAGATGTGGGGTCAACAAGGGACCCCCTGGCAACAGTGTCAGGCTCCTACCTATTGTTATTTGGACAGGGCACTAGACGTGTGGGCCACAAGGGATCCCCAGGCATCAGTTCCAGTCTCAGGCTTATTGTTTTCTAGACTGGACCCTAGACGTAGAAGCCGCAAGGGACCCCCTGGCACCAGTTTGGGGCTCCGGCCTGTTTTTATTAGACTGGGCACTAGACGTGGGGGTCGCAGTTGACCCCCTGGCAGCAGTTTGGGGCTCCGGCCTGTTTTTATTAGACTGGGCACTAGACGTGGGGGTCGCAGTTGACCCCCTAACAAAAGTTTCAGGCTCCAGCCGATTGTTTGTTAGACTGGGTACTAGTTGTAGGGGCCACAAAGGACCCCCAGGCACCAGTTTCAGGCACCGGCCATTTGTTTTTTGGATGGGACACTAGACGTAGGGGTCGCAGGTAACCCCCAGGCACCAGTTTCGTACTCAGGCCGGTTATTAGTTAGACTGGGCACTAGATGTGGGGGCCGTAGTTGACCCCCTGGCACCAGTTTCAGGCTCCGACTATAGTTTGTTAGACAGGGCACTAGTTGTAGGGGCCACAAGGGACCCCCTGGCACCAGTTTCAGGCACCGGCCTTTTGTTTTTTGGAGTGGGCACTACATGTTGTGGCCGCAAGGGACCCCCTGGCAACAGTTTCAGGCTCCGGCCTTTTGTTTGTTAGACTAGTCACTAGTTGTAGGGGCCACAAGGGACCCCCAGGCACCAGTTTCAGGCTTCGGACGGTGGTTTTTTAGACTGGGCACTAGACGTAGGGGCCACAAGGGACCCCCTGGCACCAGTTTCAGGCTCCAGCCTATTGTTATTTAGACATTGCACTAGACGGAGGGGCCACAAGGTACTCCCTGGCACCAGTTTCAGGCACCGGCCCTTTGTTTGTTAGACTGGGCACTAGTTGTAGGGGCCACAAGGGATCCCCTGGTACCAGTTTCAGGCTCCGGCCTATTGTTTGTTAGAGTGGACACTAGTTGTAGGGGCCACAAGGGACCCTCTGGCACCATTTTCAGGCTCTGGCCTTTTGCTTTCTAGACTGGGAACTAGACGTGGGGGCCACAAGGGACCCCCTGGCACCAGTTTCAGGCTCCGGCCTATTGTTTGTTAGACTGGGCACTAGACGTGGGGACCACAAGGGACCCCCTGGCACCAGGTTCAGGCTCCAGCCTATTGTTTGTTAGACTGGGCACTAGTTGTAGGGGCCGCAAGGGACCCCCTGGTACCAGCTTCTGTCTACGACCGATTGTTTGTTAGACTTGGCACTAGACGTAAGAGCCGCAAGGGACCCCCTAGCACCAGTTTGGGGCTCCGGTCTGTTTTTATTAGACTGGGCACTAGACGTGGGGGTCGCAGTTGACCCACTAACAAAAGTTTCAGGCTCCAGTCAATTGTTTGTTAGACTGGGCACTAGTTGTAGGGGCCACAAAGGACCCCCTGGCACCAGTTTCAGGCACCAGCCGTTTGTTTTTTAGACTGGGCAATAGACATGGCACTAGTTTCTTATTCAGGCCGGTTGTTAGTTAGATTGGGCACTACTTGTGGGGGCCGCAGTTAACCCCCTTGCACCAGTTCCAGGGCCCGGCCTATTGTTTGTTAGACTAGGCACTAGACGTGGGGGCCGCAACATACCCCCTGGCACCAGTTTCAGGCTCCGGCCGATTGTTTGTTAGTCTGGGCACTAGTTGAATGGGACCACAAGAACCTCCTGGCACCAGGTTTAGGCTTCGGACGATTGTTTTTTAGACTGGGCACTAGACGTAGGGGCCACAAGGGACCCCCTGGCACCAGTTTCAGGCTCCGGCCTATTGTTATTTAGACAATACACTAGACGGAGGGGCCACAAGGGACCCCATGGCACCAGTTTCAGGCACCGGCCTTTTGTTTTTTAGACTGGGCACTAGTTGTAGGGGCCACAAGGGACCCCCTGGCACCAGTTTCAGGCTCCAGCCTATTGTTATTTAGACATTGCACTAGACGGAGGGGCCACAAGGTACTCCCTGGCACCAGTTTCAGGCACCGGCCCTTTGTTTGTTAGAGTGGACACTAGTTGTAGGGGCCACAAGGGACCCTCTGGCACCATTTTCAGGCTCTGGCCTTTTGCTTTCTAGACTGGGAACTAGACGTGGGGGCCACAAGGGACCCCCTGGCACCAGTTTCAGGCTCCGGCCTATTGTTTGTTAGACTGGGCACTAGACGTGGGGACCACAAGGGACCCCCTGGCACCAGGTTCAGGCTCCAGCCTATTGTTTGTTAGACTGGGCACTAGTTGTAGGGGCCGCAAGGGACCCCCTGGCACCAGCTTCTGTCTCCGACCGATTGTTTGTTAGACTGGGCACTAGACGTAGGAGCCGCAAGGGACCCCCTAGCACCAGTTTGGGGCTCCGGTCTCTTTTTATTAGACTGGGCACTAGACGTGGGGGTCGCAGTTGACCCACTAACAAAAGTTTCAGGCTCCAGTCAATTGTTTGTTAGACTGGGCACTAGTTGTAGGGGCCACAAAGGACCCCCTGGCACCAGTTTCAGGCACCAGCCGTTTGTTTTTTAGACTGGGCAATAGACATGGCACTAGTTTCTTATTCAGGCCGGTTGTTAGTTAGATTGGGCACTACTTGTGGGGGCCGCAGTTAACCCCCTTGCACCAGTTCCAGGGCCCGGCCTATTGTTTGTTAGACTAGGCACTAGACGTGGGGGCCGCAACATACCCCCTGGCACCAGTTTCAGGCTCCGGCCGATTGTTTGTTAGTCTGGGCACTTTGTTAGTCTGGGCACTAGTTGAATGGGACCACAAGAACCTCCTGGCACCAGGTTTAGGCTTCGGACGATTGTTTTTTAGACTGGGCACTAGACGTAGGGGCCACAAGGGACCCCCTGGCACCAGTTTCAGGCTCCGGCCTATTGTTATTTAGACAATACACTAGACGGAGGGGCCACAAGGGACCCCCTGGCACCAGTTTCAGGCACCGGCCTTTTGTTTTTTAGACTGGGCACTAGTTGTAGGGGCCACAAGGGACCCCCTGGCACCAGTTTCAGGCACCAGCCTTTTGATTTTTGGACTGGGCACAAGACATGGGGGTCGCAGGTGACCCCCTGGCACCAGTTTCGTACTAAGGCCGGTTATTAGTTAGACTGAGAACTAGATGTGGGGGCCGTAGTTGACCCCCTGGCACCAGTTTCAGTCTCCGGCCTATTGTTTGTTAGACTGGGCGCTAGTTGTAGGGGCCACAAGGGACCCCCTGGCACCAGTTTCAGGCTCCGGCCTTTTGCTTTCTAAACTGGGAACTAGACGTGGGGGCCACAAGGGACCCCCTGGCACCAGTTTCAGGCTCCGGCCTATTGTTTGTAAGACTGGGCACTAGACGTGGTGACCACAAGGGACCCCCTGGCACCAGGTTCAGGCTCCGGCCTATTGTTGTTTAGACAGGGCACTAGACGTAGGGGCCACAAGGGACCCCCTGGCACCAGCTTCTGTATCCGCCCGATTGTTTCTTAGACTGGGCTCTACTTGTAGGGGCCACAAACGGACCCCCTGGCACCAGTTTCAGGCTCCGGACGATTGTTTGTTAGATTGGGCACTAGTTGTAGGGGCCATAAGGGACCCCCTAGCACCAGTTTGGGTCTCCGGTGTGTTTTTATTAGACTGGGCACTAGACGTGGGGGTCGCAGTTGATCCCCTAACACCAGTTTCAGATCCAGCAGTTTCTTTGTTAGACTGATCACTAGTTGTAGGGGCAAGAAGGGACCACTGGCACCAGTTTCAGGCAGCGGCCTTTTGTTTGTTAGACTGGGCACTAGTTGTAGGGGCCACAAGGGACCCCCTGGAACCAGTTTCAGGCTATAAGCTTTTGTTTTCTAGAATGGGCTCTAGATGTGGGGTCCACAAGGGACCCCCTGGTACCAGTTTCAGGCACCGGCCTTTTGTTTTTTGGACTGCGCACTAGACGTAGGGGCCTCAAGGGACCCCCTAGCAACAATTTGGGGCTCCGGTCTGTTTTTATTAGACTGGGCACTAGACGTGGGGGTCGCAGTTGACCCCTTAACACCAGTTTCAGGCTCCAGCTGTTTGTTTGTTAGACTGATCACTAGTTGTAGGGGCCAGAAGGGACCCCCTGGCACCAGTTTCAGGCTCTAAGCTTTTGTTTTCTAGACAGGGCACTAGACGTGGGGGCCACAAGGGACCCCCAGGCACCAGTTCCAGTCTCAAGCCTGTTGTTTTCTAGACTGTAACCTAGACGTAGGTGCCGCAAGGGACCCCCTGTCACCAGTTTGGGGCTCCGGCCTGTTTTTATTAGACTGGGCACTAGACGTGGGGGTCACAGTTGACCCCCTAACACAAGTTTCAGGCTCCAGCCGATTGTTTGTTAGACTGGGTACTAGTTGTAGGGGCCACAAAGGACCCCCTGGCCCCAGTTTCAGGCACCGGCCATTTGTTTTTTGGATGGGACACTAGACGTAGGGGTCGCAGGTAACCCCCAGGCACCAGTTTCGTACTCAGGCCGATTATTAGTTAGACTGGGCACTAGATGTGGAGGCCGTAGTTGACCCCCTGGCACCAGTTTCAGGCTACGACTATAGTTTGTTAGACCGGGCACTAGTTGTAGGGGCCACAAGGGACCCCCTGGCACCAGTTTCAGGCACCGGTCTTTTGTTTTTTGGAGTGGGCACTACATGTTGTGGCCGCAAGGGACCCCCTGGCAGCAGTTTCAGGCTTCGGCCTTGTGTTTGTTAGACTGGGCACTAGTTGTAGGGGCCACAAGGGACCCCCTGGCACCAGTTTCAGGCTTCGGACTGTGTTTTTTTAAACTGGGAACTAGACGTAGGGGCCACAAGGGACCCCCTGACACCAGTTTCAGGCTCCGGCCTATTGTTATTTAGACATTGCACTAGACGGAGGGGCCACAAGGGATTCCCTGGCACCAGTTTCAGGCACCGGCCTTTTGTTTGTTAGACTGGGCACTAGATGTAGGGGCCACAAGGGATCCCCTGGAACCAGTTTCAAGCTCCGGCCTATTGTTTGTTAGACTGGGCACTAGTTGTAGGGGCCACAAGGGACCCCCTGGCACCAGTTTCAGGATCTGGCCTTTTGCTTTCTAGACTGGGAACTAGACGTGGGGGCCACAAGGTACCCCCTGGCACCAGTTTCAGGCTCCGGCCTATTGTTTGTTAGACTGGGCACTAGACGTGGGGACCACAAGGAACCCCCTGGCACCAGGTTCAGGCTCCAGCCTATTGCTATTTTCACAGGGCACTAGACGTAGGGGCCACAAGGGACCCCCTGGCACCAGCTTCTGTGTCCGGCCGATTGTTTCTCAGACTGGGCACTAGTTTTAGGGGCCACAACAGACCCCCTGGCACCAGTTTCAGGATCCGAACGATTGTTTGTTAGATTGGGCACTAGACGTAGGGGCCAGTTTCAGACTCCGGCCTTTTGTTTTCTAGTCTGGGCACTAGACGTGGGGGTCGCAGGTGACCCGCTAGCACCAGTTTAGTATACAGGCCGGATTTTAGAGAGGGCACTAGTTGTAGGGGCCATAAGGGACCCCCTAGCACCAGTTTGGAGCTCCGGTCTGTTTTTATAAGACTGGGCACTAGACGTGGGGGTCGCAGTTGACCCCCTAACACCAGTTTCAGTCTCCAGCTGTTTGTTAGACTGATCACTAGTTGTAGGGGCCAGAAGGGACTACTGGCACCAGTTTCAGGCAATGGCCTTTTATTATTTGGAGTGGGCACTAAATGTTGTGGCCGCAAGGGAACCCTTGGCACCAGTTTCAGGCTCCGGCCTTTTGTTTTTTGGACTGGGCACTAGTTGTGGGGGCCACAAGGAACCCCCTGCCACCAGTTTCAGGCACCGGCCTTTTGTTTTTTGGACTGGGCACTAGATGTAGGGGCCGCAAGGGACCCCCTAGCACCAGTTTGGGGCTCTGGTCTGTTTTTATTAGACTGGGCACTAGACGTGGGGGTCGCAGTTGACCCCCTAACAAAAGTTTCAGGCTCCAGCCGATTGTTTGTTAGACTGGGTACTAGTTGTAGGGGCCACAAAGGACCCCTTGGCACCAGTTTCAGGCACCGGCCATTTGTTTTTTGGATGGGACACTAGACGTAGGGGTCGCAGGTAACCCCCAGGCACCAGTTTCGTACTCAGGCCGATTATTAGTTAGACTGGGCACTAGATGTGGGGGCCGTAGTTGACCCCCTGGCACCAGTTTCAGGCTCCGACTATAGTTTGTTAGACTGGGCACTAGTTGTAGGGGCCACAAGGGACCCCCTGGCACCAGTTTCAGGCACCGGCCTTTTGTTTTTTGGAGTGGGCACTACATGTTGTGGCCGCAAGGGACCCCCTGGCAACAGTTTCAGGCTCCGGCCTTTTGTTTGTTAGACTAGTCACTAGTTGTAGGGGCCACAAGGGACCCCCAGGCACCAGTTTCAGGCTTCGGACGGTGGTTTTTTAGACTGGGCACTAGACGTAGGGGCCACAAGGGACCCCCTGGCACCAGTTTCAGGCTCCAGCCTATTGTTATTTAGACATTGCACTAGACGGAGGGGCCACAAGGTACTCCCTGGCACCAGTTTCAGGCACCGGCCCTTTGTTTGTTAGACTGGGCACTAGTTGTAGGGGCCACAAGGGATCCCCTGGTACCAGTTTCAGGCTCCGGCCTATTGTTTGTTAGAGTGGACACTAGTTGTAGGGGCCACAAGGGACCCTCTGGCACCATTTTCAGGCTCTGGCCTTTTGCTTTCTAGACTGGGAACTAGACGTGGGGGCCACAAGGGACCCCCTGGCACCAGTTTCAGGCTCCGGCCTATTGTTTGTTAGACTGGGCACTAGACGTGGGGACCACAAGGGACCCCCTGGCACCAGGTTCAGGCTCCAGCCTATTGTTTGTTAGACTGGGCACTAGTTGTAGGGGCCGCAAGGGACCCCCTGGCACCAGCTTCTGTCTACGACCGATTGTTTGTTAGACTGGGCACTAGACGTAAGAGCCGCAAGGGACCCCCTAGCACCAGTTTGGGGCTCCGGTCTGTTTTTATTAGACTGGGCACTAGACGTGGGGGTCGCAGTTGACCCACTAACAAAAGTTTCAGGCTCCAGTCAATTGTTTGTTAGACTGGGCACTAGTTGTAGGGGCCACAAAGGACCCCCTGGCACCAGTTTCAGGCACCAGCCGTTTGTTTTTTAGACTGGGCAATAGACATGGCACTAGTTTCTTATTCAGGCCGGTTGTTAGTTAGATTGGGCACTACTTGTGGGGGCCGCAGTTAACCCCCTTGCACCAGTTCCAGGGCCCGGCCTATTGTTTGTTAGACTAGGCACTAGACGTGGGGGCCGCAACATACCCCCTGGCACCAGTTTCAGGCTCCGGCCGATTGTTTGTTAGTCTGGGCACTAGTTGAATGGGACCACAAGAACCTCCTGGCACCAGGTTTAGGCTTCGGACGATTGTTTTTTAGACTGGGCACTAGACGTAGGGTCCACAAGGGACCCCCTGGCACCAGTTTCAGGCACCGGCCTTTTGTTTTTTAGACTGGGCACTAGTTGTAGTTGCCACAAGGGACCCCCTGGTACCAGTTTCAGGCACCAGCCTTTTTTGGACTGGGCACAAGACATGGGGGTCGCAGGTGACCCCCTGGCACAAGTTTCGTACTCAGGCCGGTTATTAGTTAGACTGGGCACTAGACGTGGGGACCGCAAGGGACCCCCTGGCACCAGGTTCAGGCTCCGGCCTATTGTTATTTAGACAGGGCACTAGACGTAGGGGCCACAAGGGACCCCCTGGCACCAGCTTCTGTATCCGCCCGATTGTTTCTTAGACTGGGCTCTACTTGTAGGGGCCACAAACGGACCCCCTGGCACCAGTTTCAGGCTCCGGACGATTGTTTGTTAGATTGGGCACTAGTTGTAGGGGCCATAAGGGACCCCCTGGCACCAGTTTCAGGCACCGGCCTTTTGTTTTTTGGACTGGGCACTAGACGTAGGGGCCGCAAGGAATCCCCTAGCACCAGTTTGGGGCTCCGGTCTGTTTTTATTAGACTGGGCACTAGACGTGGGGGTCGCAGTTGACCCCTTAACACCAGTTTCAGGCTCCAGCCGATTGTTTGTTAGACTGATCACTAGTTGTAGGAGCCAGAAGGGACCCCCTGGCACCAGTTTCAGGCATAGGCCTTTTGTTTTTTGGAGTGGTCACTACATGTTGTGGCTGCAAGGGACCCCCAGGCAGCAGTTTCAGGCTCCGGCCTTTTGTTTGTTAGACTGGGCACTAGTTGTAGGGGCCACAAGGGACCCCCTGGCACCAGTTTCATGCTCCGGCCTTTTGTTTTCTAGACTGGGCACTAGATGTGGGGTCCACAAGGGACCCCCTGGCACCAGTTTCAGGCTCCTATCTATTGTTATTTAGACAGGGCACTAGACGTGTGGGCCGCAAGGGACCCCCTGGCAACAGCTTCTGTCTCCTACCGATTGTTTGTTAGACTGGGCACTAGTTGTAGGTGCCACAAGGGACCTCCTGGCACCAGTTCCAGGCTCAGGCCTATTATTTTGTTTTATAGACTGAAACCTAGACGTAGGAGCCGCAAGGGACCCCCTGGCACCAGTTTTGGGCTCTTGCCTGTTTTATTAAAATGGGCACTATACGTGGGGGTCGCAGTTGACCCCCTAACACCAGTTTCAGGCTGTGGCCGATTGTTTGTTAGACTGGGCACTAGTTGAAGGGACCACATGGGACCCCCTGGAACCAGTTTCAGTCTCCGTCCGATTGTTTGTTAGACTGGGCACTAGTTATGGGAGCCACAAGGGTCCCCCTGACACCAGTTTTAGGCACCGCCCCTTTTGTTTTTTGGACTGGGCACTAAATGTTGTGGCCGCAAGGGACCCCTCGGCACCATTTTCAGGCTCCGGCCTTTTGTTTGTTAGACTGGCCACTAGTTGTAGGGGCCACAAGGGACCCCCTGGCACCAGTTTCTGGCTTCGGCCTTATGTTTTTGGGCTGGGCACTAGAAATTGGGGTCGCAGATGACCCCCTGGCACCAGTTTCTTATTCAGGCCAGTTGTTAGTTAGACTGGGCACTAGATGTGGGGGCCGCAGTTAACCCCTTGCACCAGTTTCAGGGCCCGTCCTATTGTTTGCTAAACTAGGCACTAGACGTAGGGGCCGCAACTGACCCCTGGCACCAGTTTCAGGAGCCGGCCGATTGTTTGTTAGACTGGGCACTAATTGTAGGGACAAGGGACCCCCTGGCACCAGTTTCAGGCTCCGGCCTATTGTTATATAGATATTGCACTAGACGGAGGGGCCACAAGGGACCCCCTGGCACCAGTTTTAGGCTCCGGCCTATTGTTATTTAGACATTGCACTAGACGGAGGGGCCACAAGGGACCCCCTGGCACCAGTTTCAGACACCTGCCTTTTGTTTTTTAGACTGGGCACTAGTTGTAGGGGCCACAAGGGACCCCCTGGCACCAGTTCCAGGCTCAGGCCTATTGTTTTATAGACTGGACCCTAGACGTAGGAGCTGCAATGGACCCCCTGGCACCAGTTTGGGGCTCTGGCCTGTTTTATTACACTGGGCACTAAACGTGGGGGTCGCAGTTGACCCCCTAACACCAGTTTCAGGCACCGCCCTTTTTTTTTTTGGACTGGGCACTAGACATGGGGGTCGCAGTTGACCCACTAACACTAGTTTCAGACTCCGGCCGATTGTTTGTTAGACTGTGCGCTAGTTGTAGGGGCCACAAGGGTCCCCCTGGCACAACTTTCAGACACTGGCCTATTGTTTTATGGACTGGGCACTGGACATGGGGGTCGCAGTTGATCCCCTAACACTAGTTTCAGGCTCCGTCCTTTGGTTTGTTAGACTGGGCACTAGACGTAGGGGCCGCAAGGGACCCTTGGCACCAGCTTCTGTCTCCGGCCGATTTTTTGTTAGACTGGGCACTAGTTGTAGAGGCCACAAGGGACCCCCTGGCACCAGTTTCAGGCTATAGCCTTTTGTTTTTTGGACTGGGCACTAGACATGGGGGTCGCAAATGACACCCTGGCACTAGTTTCGTACTCAGTCCGGTTTTTACTTAGACTGGGCTCTAGATGTGTGGGCCGCAGTTGAACCCCTGCACCAGTTTCAAGGCCCGGCCTATTGTTTGTTAGACTAGGCACTAGACGTAGGGGCCGCAACTGACCCCTGACACCAGTTTCAGGAGCCGGCCGATTGTTTGTTAGACTGGGCACTAGTTGTAGGGACAAGGGACCCCCTGGCACCAGTTTCAGGCTCCGGCCTATTGTTATATAGATATTGCACTAGACGGAGGGGCCACAAGGGACCCCCTGGCACCAGTTTCAGGCACCGGCCTTTTGTTTGTTAGACTGGGCACTAGTTATAGGGGCCACAAGGGATCCCCTGGTACCAGTTTCAGGCTCCGGCCTATTGTTTGTTCGACTGGGCACTAGACGTAGGGGCCGCAAGGGACCCCCTGGCACCAGCTTCTGTCTCCGGCCGATTGTTTTTTAGACTGGGCACTAGACGTAGGGGCCGCAAGGGACCCCCTAGCACCAGTTTTCTAGACTGGGCACTAGATGTGGGGTACACAAGGGACCCCCTGGCACCAGTTTCAGTCCCCGTCCGATTGTTTGTTAGACTGAGCACTAGACGTAGAGGCCGCAAGGGACCCCCTGGCACCAGTTTGGGGCTCCGGCCTGTTTTTATTAGACTGGGCACTAGACGTGGAGGTCGCAGTTGACCCCCTAGCACAAGTTTCAGGCTCCGGCCGATTGTTTGTTAGACTGGGCACTAGTTGTAGGAGCATCAAAGGACCCCCTGGCACCAGTTTCAGGCACCAGCCTTTTGTTTTTTGGACTTGGCACTAGACATGGGGGTCGTAGGTGAACCCCTGGCACCAGTTTCGTACTCAGGACGGTTATTAGAGACTGGGCACTAGATGTGGGGGCCGTAGTTGACCCCCTGGCACCAGTTTCAGGCTCCGGAATATTGTTTGTAAGACTGGGCACTAGTTGTAGGGGCCACAAGGGACCCCCTGGCACCAGTTTCAGGCACCAGCCTTTTGATTTTTGGACTGGGCACTAGACATGGGGGTCGCAGGTGACCCCCTGGCACAAGTTTCGTACTCAGGCCGGTTATTAGTTAGACTGGGCACTAGATGTGGGGGCCGTAGTTGACCTCCTGGCACCAGTTTCAGGCTCCGGCCTTTTGATTGTTAGACTGGGCACTAGTTGTAGGGGCCACAAAGGACTCCCTGGCACCAGTTTCAGGCACCGGCCTTTTGTTTGTTAGACTGGGCACTAGATGTAGGGGCCACAAGGGATCCCCTGGTACCAGTTTCAGGCTCCGGCCTATTGTTTGTTAGACTGGGCACTAGACGTAGGGGCCACAAGGGACCCCCTGGCACCAGGTTCAGGCTCCGGCCGATTGTTTCTTAGACTGGGCACTAGTTTTAGGGGCCACAACGGACCCCCTGGCACCAGTTTCAGGATCCGGACGATTGTTTGTTAGATTAGGCACTAGACGAAGAGGCCGCAAGGGACCCCGGCCTTTTGTTTTCTAGTCTGGGCACTAGACGTGGGGGTCGCAGGTGACCCACTAGCACCAGTTTAGTACACAGGCCGGATTTTAGAGTGGGCACTTTCAGGCACCGGCCTTTTGTGGCCAGTTTCAGGCACCGGCCTTTTTGTTTTTTGGACTGGGCACTAGACGTAGGGGCCGCAAGGGACCCCCTGGCACCAGTTTCAGGCTATAAGCTTTTGTTTTCTAGAATGGTCACTAGATGTGGGGTCCACAAGGGACCCCCTGGTACCAGTTTCAGGCACCGGCCTTTTGTTTTTTGGACTGCGCACTAGACGTAGGGGCCTCAAGGGACCCCCTAGCAACAGTTTGGGGCTCTGGTCTGTTTTTATTAGACTGGGCACAAGACGTGGGGGTCGCAGTTGACCCCTTAACACCAGTTTCAGGCTCCAGCTGTTTGTTTGTTAGACTGATCACTAGTTGTAGGGGCCAGAAGGGACCACTGGCACCAGTTTCAGGCAGCGGACTTTTATTTTTTTGGAGTGGGCACTAAATGTTGTGGCCGCAAGGGACCCCCTGGCACCAGTTTCTGGCTTCGGCCTTATTTTTTGGGCGGGGCACTAGAACCTGGGGTCGCAGATGACCCCCTGGCACCATTTTCTTATTCAGGCCAGTTGTTAGTTAGACTGGGCACTAGATGTGGGGGCCGCAGTTGACCCCCTTGCACCAGTTTCAGGGCCCGACCTATTGTATGTTGAACTAGGCACTAGACGTAGGGGCCGCAACTGACCCCTGGCACCAGTTTCAGGCACCGGCCTATTGTTTGTTAGACTGGGCACTAGTTGTAGGGGCCACAAGGGATCCCCTGGTACCAGTTTCAGGCTCCGGCCTATTGTTTTTTAGACTGGGCACTAGTTGTAGGGGCCACAAGGGACCCCCTGGCACCAGTTTCAGGCACCAGCCTTTTGATTTTTGGACTGGGCACAAGACATGGGGGTCGCAGGTGACCCCCTGGCACCAGTTTCATACTCAGGCCGGTTATTAGTTAGACTGGGCACTAGATGTGGGGGCCGTAGTTGACCCCCTGGCACCAGTTTCAGGTTCCGGCCTATTGTTTGTTAGACTGGGCACTAGTTGTAGGGGCCACAAGGGACCCCCTGGCACCAGTTTCAGGCTCCGGCCTTTTGCTTTCTAAACTGGGAACTAGACGTGGGGGCCACAAGGGACCCCCTGGCACCAGTTTCAGGCTCCGGCCTATTGTTTGTAAGACTGGGCACTAGACATGGGGACCACAAGGGACCCCCTGGCACCAGGTTCAGGCTCCGGCCTATTGTTATTTAGACAGGGCACTAGACGTAGGGGCCACAAGGGACCCCCTGGCACCAGCTTCTGTATCCGCCCGATTGTTTCTTAGACTGGGCTCTACTTGTATGGGCCACAAACGGACCCCCTGGCACCAGTTTCAGGCTCCGGACGATTGTTTGATAGATTGGGCACTAGTTGTAGGGGCCATAAGGGACCCCCTGGCACCAGTTTCAGGCACCGGCCTTTTGTTATTTAGACAATGCACTAGACGGAGGGGCCACAAGGGACCCCCTGGCACCAGTTTCAGGCACCGGCCTTTTGTTTTTTAGACTGGGCACTAGTTGTAGGGGCCACAAGGGACCCCCTGGCACCAGTTTCAGGCACCAGCCTTTTGATTTTTGGACTGGGCACAAGACATGGGGGTCGCAGGTGACCCCCTGGCACCAGTTTCGTACTCAGGCCGGTTATTAGTTAGACTGGGCACTAGATGTGGGGGCCGTAGTTGACCCCCTGGCACCAATTTCAGGTTCCGGCCTATTGTTTGTTAGACTGGGCACTAGTTGTAGGGGCCACAAGGGACCCCCTGGCACCAGTTTCAGGCTCCGGCCTTTTGCTTTCTAAACTGGGAACTAGACGTGGGGACCCCCTGGCACCAGTTTTTAGGCTCCGGCCTATTGTTTGTAAGACTGGGCAATAGACGTGGGGACCACAAGGGACCCCCTGGCACCAGGTTCAGGCTCCGGCCTATTGTTATTTAGACAGGGCACTAGACGTAGGGGCCACAAGGGACCCCCTGGCACCAGCTTCTGTATCCGCCCGATTGTTTCTTAGACTGGGCTCTACTTGTAGGGGCCACAAACGGACCCCCTGGCACCAGTTTCAGGCTCCGGACGATTGTTTGTTAGATTGGGCACTAGTTGTAGGGGCCATAAGGGACCCCCTGGCACCAGTTTCAGGCACCGGCCTTTTGTTTTTTGGACTGGGCACTAGACGTAGGGGCCGCAAGGGATCCCCTGGCACCAGTTTGGGGCTCCGGTCTGTTTTTATTAGACTGGGCACTAGACGTGGGGGTCGCAGTTGACCCCTTAACACCAGTTTCAGGCTCCAGCCGATTGTTTGTTAGACTGATCACTAGTTGTAGGGGCCAGAAGGGACCCCCTGGCACCAGTTTCAGGCACCGGCCTTTTGTTTTTTGGAGTGGTCACTATATGTTGTGGCTGCAAGGGACCCCCAGGCAGCAGTTTCAGGCTCCGGCCTTTTGTTTGTTAGACTGGGCACTAGTTGTAGGGGCCACAAGGGACCCCCTGGCACCAGTTTTAGGCTTCGGACTGTGGTTTTTTAGACTGGGCACTAGACGTAGGGGCCGCAAGGGACCCCCTGGCACCAGTTTCAGGCTCCGGCCTATTGTTATTTAGACATTGACTAGACGGAGGGGCCACAAGGGACTCCCTGGCACCAGTTTCAGGCTCTAAGCTTTTGTTTTCTAGACTGGGCACTAGATGTGGGGTCCACAAGGGACCCCCTGGCAACAGTGTCAGGCTCCTACCTATTGTTATTTGGACAGGGCACTAGACGTGTGGGCCACAAGGGATCCCCTGGCATCAGTTCCAGTCTCAGGCTTATTGTTTTCTAGACTGGACCCTAGACGTAGAAGCCGCAAGGGACCCCCTGGCACCAGTTTGGGGCTCCGACCTGTTTTTATTAGACTGGGCACTAGACGTGGGGGTCGCAGTTGACCCCCTAACAAAAGTTTCAGGCTCCAGCCGATTGTTAGTTAGACTGGGTACTAGTTGTAGGGGCCACAAAGGACCCCCTGGCACCAGTTTCAGGCACAGGCCATTTGTTTTTTGGATGGGACACTAGACGTAGGGGTCGCAGGTAACCCACAGGCACCAGTTTCGTACTCAGGCCGGTTATTAGTTAGACTGGGCACTAGATGTGGGGGCCGTAGTTGACCCCCTGGCACCAGTTTCAGGCTCTGACTATAGTTTGTTAGACTGGGCACTAGTTGCAGGGGCCACAAGGGACCCCCTGGCACCAGTTTCAGGCACCGGCCTTTTGTTTTTTGGAGTGGGCACTACATGTTGTGGCCGCAAGGGACCCCCTGGCAGCAGTTTCAGGCTCCAGCCTTTTGTTTGTTAGACTGGGCACTAGTTGTAGGGGCCACAAGGGACCCCAGGCACCAGTTTCAGGCTTCGGACGGTGGTTTTTTAGACTGGGCACTAGACGTAGGGGCCACAAGGGACCCCCTGGCACCAGTTTCAGGCTCCAGCCTATTGTTATTTAGACATTGACTAAACGGAGGGGCCACAAGGGACTCCCTGGCACCAGTTTCAGGCACCGGCCCTTTGTTTGTTAGACTGGACACTAGTTGTAGGGGCCACAAGGGATCCCCTGGTACCAGTTTCAGGCTCCGGCCTATTGTTTGTTAGAGTGGGCACTAGTTGTAGGGGCCACAAGGGACCCTCTGGCACCAGTTTCAGGCTCTGGCCTTATGCTTTCTTGA
This sequence comes from Pseudophryne corroboree, assembly GCF_028390025.1. Classification (NCBI taxonomy): domain Eukaryota; kingdom Metazoa; phylum Chordata; class Amphibia; order Anura; family Myobatrachidae; genus Pseudophryne; species Pseudophryne corroboree. The sequence goes on from NC_086453.1 coordinate 129,283,625, forward strand.
CTGGGAACTAGACGTGGGGGCCACAAGGGACCCCCTGGCACCAGTTTCAGGCTCCGGCCTATTGTTTGTTAGACTGGGCACTAGACGTGGGGACCACAAGGGACCCCCTGGCACCAGGTTCAGGCTCCAGCCTATTGTTTGTTAGACTGGACACCAGTTGTAGTGGCCGCAAGGGACCCCCTGGCACCAGCTTCTGTCTCCGACCGATTGTTTGTTAGACTGGGCACTAGACGTAGGGGCCGCAAGGGACCCCCTAGCACCAATTTGGGGCTCCGGTCTGTTTTTATTAGACTGGGCACTAGACGTGGGGGTCGCAGTTGACCCACTAACAAAAGTTTAAGGCTCCAGTCAATTGTTTGTTAGACTGGACACTAGTTGTAGGGGCCACAAGGGATCCCCTGGTACCAGTTTCAGGCTCCGGCCTATTGTTTGTTAGAGTGGGCACTAGTTGTAGGGGCCACAAGGGACCCTCTGGCACCAGTTTCAGGCTCTGGCCTTTTGCTTTCTAGACTGGGCACTAGACGTGGGGACCACAAGGGACCCCCTGGCACCAGGTTCAGGCTCCAGCCTATTGTTTGTTAGACTGGGCACTAGTTGTAGGGGCCGCAAGGGACCCCCTGGCACCAGCTTCTGTCTCCGACCGATTGTTTGTCTGTTAGACTGGGCACTAGACGTAGGGGCTGCAAGGGACCCCCTAGCACCAGTTTGAGGCTCCGGTCTGTTTTTATTAGACTGGGCACTAGACGTGGGGGTCGCAGTTGACCCACTAACAAAAGTTTCAGGCTCCAGTCAATTGTTTTTTAGACTGGGCACTAGTTGAGGGGCCACAATGGACCCTCTGGCACCAGTTTCAGGCACCAGCCTTTTGTTTTTTGGACTGGGCAATAGACATGGAGATCGCAGGTGAACCCCTGGCACCAGTTTCTGGCTCTGGTCTTTTGTTTTCTGGGCTGGGCACTAGACATTGGGGTCGCAGATGACCCCCTGGCACTAGTTTCTTATTCAGGCCGGTTGTTAGTTAGATTGGGCACTACTTGTGGGGGCCGCAGTTAACCCCCTTGCACCAGTTCCAGGGCCCGGCCTATTGTTTGTTAGACTAGGCACTAGACGTGGGGGCCGCAACATACCCCCTGGCACCAGTTTCAGGCTCCGGCCGATTGTTTGTTAGTCTGGGCACTAGTTGAATGGGACCACAAGGGACCTCCTGGCACCAGGTTTAGGCTTCGGACGATTGTTTTTTAGACAGGGCACTAGACGTAGGGGCCACAAGGGACCCCCTGGCACCAGTTTCAGGCTCCGGCCTATTGTTATTTAGACAATGCACTAGACGGAGGGGCCACAAGGGACCCCCTGACACCAGTTTCAGGCACCGGCCTTTTGTTTTTTAGACTGGGCACTAGTTGTAGGGGCCACAAGGGACCCCCTGGCACCAGTTTCAGGCACCAGCCTGTTGATTTTTGGACTGGGCACAAGACATGGGGGTCGCAGGTGACCCCCTGGCACCAGTTTCGTACTCAGGCCGGATATTAGTTAGACTGGGCACTAGATGTGGGGGCCGTAGTTGACCCCCTGGCACCAGTTTCAGGTTCCGGCCTATTGTTTGTTAGACTGGGCACTAGTTGTAGGGGCCACAAGGGACCCCCTGGCACCAGTTTCAGGCTCCGGCCTTTTGCTTTCTAAACTGGGAACTAGACGTGGGGACCACAAGGGACCCCCTGGCACCAGGTTCAGGCTCCGGCCTATTGTTATTTAGACAGGGCACTAGACGTAGGGGCCACAAGGGACCCCCTGGCACCAGCTTCTGTATCCGCCCGATTGTTTCTTAGACTGGGCTCTACTTGTAGGGGCCACAAACGGACCCCCTGGCACCAGTTTCAGGCTCCGGACGATTGTTTGTTAGATTGGGCACTAGTTGTAGGTGCCATAAGGGACCCCCTGGCACCAGTTTCAGGCACCGGCCTTTTGTTTTTTGGACTGGGCACTAGACGTAGGGGCCGCAAGGGATCCCCTAGCACCAGTTTGGGGCTCCGGTCTGTTTTTATTAGACTGGGCACTAGACGTGGGGGTCGCAGTTGACCCCTCAACACCAGTTTCAGGCTCCAGCCGATTGTTTGTTAGACTGATCACTAGTTGTAGGGGCCAGAAGGGACCCCCTGGCACCAGTTTCAGGCACCGGCATTTTGTTTTTTGGAGTGGTCACTACATGTTGTGGCTGCAAGTGACCCCCAGGCAGCAGTTTCAGGCTCCGGCCTTTTGTTTGTTAGACTGGGCACTAGTTGTAGGGGCCACAAGGGACCCCCTGGCACCAGTTTCATGCTCCGGCCTTTTGTTTTCTAGACTGGGCACTAGATGTGGGGTCCACAAGGGACCCCCTGGCACCAGTTTCAGGCTCCTATCTATTGTTATTTAGACAGGGCACTAGACGTGGGGGCCGCAAGGGACCCCCTGGCAACAGCTTCTGTCTTCTACCGATTGTTTGTTAGACTGGGCACTAGTTGTAGGTGCCACAAGCGACTTCCTGGCACCAGTTCCAGGCTCAGGCCTATTGTTTTTTAGACTGGGCACTAGTTATGGGAGCCACAAGGGTCCCCCTGGCACCAGTTTTGGGCTCTTGCCTGTTTTATTAAACTGGGCACTATACGTGGGGGTCGCAGTTGACCCCCTAACACCAGTTTCAGGCTGTGGCCGATTGTTTGTTAGACTGGGCACTAGTTGAAGGGACCACATGGGACCCCCTGGAACCAGTTTCAGTCTCCGTCCGATTGTTTGTTAGACTGGGCACTAGTTATGGGAGCCACAAGGGTCCCCCTGACACCAGTTTCAGGCACCGCCCCTTTTGTTTTTTGGACTGGGCACTAAATGTTGTGGCCGCAAGCGACCCCTCGGCACCATTTTCAGGCTCCGGCCTTTTGTTTGTTAGACTGGGCACTAGTTGTAGGGGCCACAAGGGACCCCCTGGCAACAGTTTCTGGCATCGGCCTTATGTTTTTGGGCTGGGCACTAGAAATTGGGGTCGCAGATGACCCCCTGGCACCAGTTTCTTATTCAGGCCAGTTGTTAGTTAGACTGGGCACTAGATGTGGGGGCCGCGGTTGACCCCCTTGCACCAGTTTCAGGGCCCGGCCTATTGTTTGTTGAACTAGGCACTAGACGTAGGGGCCGCAACTGACCCCTTGGACCAGTTTCAGGAGCCGGACGATTGTTTGTTAGACTGGGCACTAGTTGTAGGGACAAGGGACCCCCTGGCACCAATTTCAGGCTTCGGACGATTGTTTTTTAGACTAGGCACTATACGCAGGGGCCACAAGGGACCCCCTGGCACCAGTTTCAGACTCCGGCCTATTGTTATTTAGACATTGCACTAGACGGAGGGGCCACAAGGGACACCCTGGCACCAGTTTCAGGCACCTGCCTTTTGTTTTTTAGACTGGGCACTAGTTGTAGGGGCCACAAGGGACCCCCTGGCACCAGTTCCAGGCTCAGGCCTATTGTTTTATAGACTGGACCCTAGACGGAGGAGCTGCAATGGACCCCCTTGCACCAGTTTGGGGCTCTGGCCTGTTTTATTAAACTGGGCACTAAACGTGGGGGTCGCAGTTGACCCCTAACACCAGTTTCAGGCACCGGCCTTTTGTTTTTGGACTGGGCACTAGACATGGGGGTCGCAGTTGACCCACTAACACCAGTTTCAGACTCCGGCCGATTGTTTGTTAGACTGTGCGCTAGTTGTAGGGGCCACAAGGGTCCCCCTGGCACCAGTTTCAGACACTGGCCTATTGTTTTATGGACTGGGCACTGGACATGGGGGTCGCAGTTGACCCCCTAACACTAGTTTCAGGCTCCGTCCTTTGGTTTGTTAGACTGGGCACTAGACGTAGGGGCCGCAAGGGACCCTTGGCACCAGCTTCTGTCTCCGGCCGATTGTTTGTTAGACTGGGCACTAGTTGTAGAGGCCACAAGGGACCCCCTGGCACCAGTTTCAGGCTATAGCCTTTTGTTTTTTGGACTGGGCACTAGACATGGGGGTCGCAAATGACACCCTGGCACTAGTTTCGTACTCAGTCCGTTTTTTACTTAGACTGGGCTCTAGATGTGTGGGCCGCAGTTGAACCACTGCACCAGTTTCAGGGCCCGGCCTATTGTTTGTTAGACTAGGCACTAGACGTAGGGGCCGCAACTGACCCCTGGCACCAGTTTCAGAAGCCGGCCGATTGTTTGTTAGACTGGGCACTAGTTGTAGGGACAAGGGACCCCCTGGCACCAGTTTCAGGCTCCGGCCTATTGTTATTTAGATATTGCACTAGACGGAGGGGCCACAAGGGACCCCCTGGCACCAGTTTCAGGCACCGGCCTTTTGTTTGTTAGACTGGGCACTAGTTGTAGGGACAAGGGACCCCCTGGCACCAATTTCAGGCTTCGGACGATTGTTTTTTAGACTAGGCACTAGACGCGGGGGCCACAAGGGACCCCCTGGCACCAGTTTCAGACTCCGGCCTATTGTTATTTAGACATTGCACTAGACGGAGGGGCCACAAGGGACCTCCTGGCACCAGTTTCAGGCACCTGCCTTTTGTTTTTTAAACTGGGCACTAGTTGTAGGTGCCACAAGGGACCCCCTGGCACCAGTTCCAGGCTCAGGCCTATTGTTTTATAGACTGGACCCTAGACGGAGGAGCTGCAATGGACCCCCTGGCACCAGTTTGGGGCTCTGGCCTGTTTTATTAAACTGGGCACTAAACGTGGGGGTCGCAGTTGACCCCCTAACACCAGTTTCAGGCACCGGCCTTTTGTTTTTGGACTGGGCACTAGACATGGGGGTCGCAGTTGACACACTAACACCAGTTTCAGACTCCGGCCGATTGTTTGTTAGACTGTGCACTAGTTGTAGGGGCCACAAGGGTCCCCCTGGCACCAGTTTCAGACACTGGCCTATTGTTTTATGGACTGGGCACTGGACATGGGGGTCGCAGTTGACCCCCTAACACTAGTTTCAGGCTCCGTCCTTTGGTTTGTTAGACTGGGCACTAGACGTAGGGGCCGCAAGGGACCCTTGGCACCAGCTTCTGTCTCCGTCCGATTGTTTGTTAGACTGGGCACTAGTTGTAGAGGCCACAAGGGACCCCCTGGCACCAGTTTCAGGCTATAGCCTTTTGTTTTTTGGACTGGGCACTAGACATGGGGGTCGCAAATGACACCCTGGCACTAGTTTCGTACTCAGTCCGGTTTTTACTTAGACTGGGCTCTAGATGTGTGGGCCGCAGTTGAACCCCTGCACCAGTTTCAGGGCCCGGCCTATTGTTTGTTAGACTAGGCACTAGACGTAGGGGCCGCAACTGACCCCTGGCACCAGTTTCAGATGCCGGCCGATTGTTTGTTAGACTGGGCACTAGACGTAGGGACAAGGGACCCCCTGGCACCAGTTTCAGGCTCCGGCCTATTGTTATTTAGATATTGCACTAGACGGAGGGGCCACAAGGGACCCCCTGGCACCAGTTTCAGGCACCGGCCTTTTATTTGTTAGACTGGGCACTAGTTGTAGGGGCCACAAGGAACCCCCTGGCACCAGTTCCGGGCTCAGGCCTATTGTTTTATAGACTGGACCCTAGACGTAGGAGCTGCAATGGACCCCCTGGCACCAGTTTGGGGCTCTGGCCTGTTTGAATAAACTGGGCACTAGACGTGGGGGTCGCAGTTGACCCCCTAACACCAGTTTCAGGCACCGGCCTTTTGTTTTTTGGACTGGGCACTAGACATGGGGGTCGCAGTTGACCCCCTAACACTAGTTTCAGACTCCGGCAGATTGTTTGTTTGACTGGGCGCTAGTTGTAGGTGCCACAAGAGACCCCCTGGCACCAGTTTCAGGCACTGGCCTATTGTTTTATGGACTGGGCACTGGACATGGGGGTCGCAGTTGATCCCCTAACACTAGTTTCAGGCTCCGGCTTTTTGTTTGTTAGACTGGGCATTAGTTGTAGGGGCCACAAGGGACCCCCTGGCACCAGCTTCTGTCTTCGTCCTTTGGTTTGTTAGACTGGGCACTAGACGTAGGGGCCGCAAGGGACACCTGGCACCAGCTTCTGTCTCCGGCCGATTGTTTGTTAGACTGGGCACTAGTTGTAGGTGCCACAAGGGACCTCCTGGCACCAGTTCCAGGCTCAGGCCTATTGTTTTATAGACTAGAACCTAGACGTAGGAGCCGCAAGGGCCCCCCTGGCACCAGTTTGGGGCTCTTGCCTGTTTTATTAAACTGTGCACTATACGTGTGGGTTGCAGTTGACCCCCTAACACCAGTTTCAGGCTCTGGCCGATTGTTTGTTAGACTGGGCACTAGTTGAAGGGACCACAAGGGACCCCCTGGAACCAGTTTCAGTCTCCGTCCGATTGTTTGTTAGACTGGGCACTAGTTGTGGGAGCCACAAGGGTCCCCCTGACACCAGTTTCAGGCACCGCCCCTTTTGTTTTTTGGACTGGGCACTAAATGTTGTGGCCGCAAGGGACCCCTCGGCACCAGTTTCAGGCTCCGGCCTTTTGTTTGTTAGACTGGGCACTAGTCGTAAGGGCCACATGGGAACCCATGGCACCAGTTTCTGGCTCCGGCCTTTTGTTTTTTGGGCTGGGCACTAGACATTGGGGTCGCAGATGACCCCCTGGCACCAGTTTCTTATTCAGGCCAGTTGTTAGTTAGACTGGGCACTAGATGTGGGGGCTGCAGTTGACCCCATTGCACCAGTTTCAGGGCCCAGCCTATTGTTTGTTAGACTAGGCACTAGACGTAGGGGCTGCAACTGACCCCTGGCACCAGTTTCAGGCGCCAGCCGATTGTTTGTTAGACTGGGCGCTAGACGTAGGGGCCACAAGGGACCCCCTGGCACCAGTTTCAGGCACCGGCCTTTTGTTTGTTAGACTGGGCACTACATGTTGTGTCTGCAAGGGACCCCCTGGCAGCAGTTTCAGGCTCCGGCCTTTTGTTTGTTAGACTGGGCACTAGTTGTAGGGGCCACAAGGGACCCCCTGGCACCAGTTTCAGGCTCCGGCCTTTTGTTATTTAGACAGGGCACTAGACGGAGGGGCCACAAGGGACCCCCTGGCACCAGTTTCAGACACCTGCCTTTTGTTTTTAGACTGGGCACTAGTTGTAGGGGCCACAAGGGACCCCCTGGCACCAGTTCCAGGCTCAGGCCTATTGTTTTATAGACTGGAACCTAGACGTAGGAGCCGCAAGGGCCCCCCTGGCACCAGTTTGGGGCTCTGGCCTGTTTTATTACACTGGGCACTAAACGTATGGGTCGCAGTTGACCCCCTAACACCAGTTTCAGGCTCTGGCCGATTGTTTGTTAGACTGGGCACTAGTTGAAGGGACCACAAGGGACCCCCTGGAACCAGTTTCAGTCTCCGTCCGATTGTTTGTTAGACTGGGCACTAGTTGTGGGAGCCACAAGGGTCCCCCTGACACCAGTTTCAGGCACCGCCCCTTTTGTTTTTTGGACTGGGCACTAAATGTTGTGGCCGCAAGGGACCCCTCGGCACCAGTTTCTGGCTCCGGCCTTTTGTTTTTTGGGCTGGGCACTAGACATTGGGGTCGCAGATGACCCCCTGGCACCAGTTTCTTATTCAGGCCAGTTGTTAGTTAGACTGGGCACTAGATGTGGGGGCTGCAGTTGACCCCATTGCACCAGTTTCAGGGCCCAGCCTATTGTTTGTTAGACTAGGCACTAGACGTAGGGGCTGCAACTGACCCCTGGCACCAGTTTCAGGCGCCAGCCGTTTGTTTGTTAGACTGGGCGCTAGACGTAGGGGCCACAAGGGACCCCCTGGCACCAGTTTCAGGCTCCGGCCTTTTGTTTTCTAGTCTGGGCACTAGACGTGGGGGTCGCAGGTGACCCGCTAGCACCAGTTTAGTACACAGGCCGGATGTTAGAGTGGGCACTAGTTGTAGGGGCCATAAGGGACTCCCTGGCACCAGTTTCAGGCACCGGCCTTTTGTTTTCTGGACTGGGCACTAGACGTAAGGGCCGCAAGGGACCCCCTAGCACCAGTTTGGGGCTCCGGTCTGTTTTTATTAGACTGGGCACTAGACGTGGGGGTCGCAGTTGACCCCTTAACACCAGTTTCAGGCTCCAGCCGATTGTTTATTAGACTGATCACTAGTTGTAGGGGCCAGAAGGGACCCCCTGGCACCAGTTTCAGGCACCGACCTTTTGTTTTTTGGAGTGGTCACTACATGTTGTGTCTGCAAGGGACCCCCTGGCAGCAGTTTCAGGCTCCGGCCTTTTGTTTGTTAGACTGGGCACTAGTTGTAGGGGCCACAAGGGACCCCCTGGCACCAGTTTCAGGCTCCGGCCTTTTGTTATTTAGACAGGGCACTAGACGGAGGGGCCACAAGGGACCCCCTGGCACCAGTTTCAGACACCTGCCTTTTGTTTTTTAGACTGGGCACTAGTTGTAGGGGCCACAAGGGACCCCCTGGCACCAGTTCCAGGCTCAGGCCTATTGTTTTATAGACTGGACCCTAGACGTAGGAGCTGCAATGGACCCCCTGGCACCAGTTTGGGGCTCTGGCCTGTTTTATTACACTGGGCACTAAACGTGGGGGTCGCAGTTGACCCCCTAACACCAGTTTCAGGCACCGGCCTTTTTTTTTTTGGACTGGGCACTAGACATGGGGGTCGCAGTTGACCCACTAACACCAGTTTCAGACTCCGGCCGATTGTTTGTTAGACTGTGCGCTAGTTGTAGGGGCCACAAGGGTCCCCCTGGCACCACTTTCAGACACTGGCCTATTGTTTTATGGACTGGGCACTGGACATGGGGGTCGCAGTTGACCCCCTAACACTAGTTTCAGGCTCCGTCCTTTGGTTTGTTAGACTGGGCACTAGACGTAGGGGGCGCAAGGGACCCTTGGCACCAGCTTCTGTCTCCGGCCGATTGTTTGTTAGACTGGGCACTAGTTGTAGAGGCCACAAGGGACCCCCTGGCACCAGTTTCAGGCTATAGCCTTTTGTTTTTTGGACTGGGCACTAGACATGGGGGTCGCAAATGACACCCTGGCACTAGTTTCGTACTCAGTCCGGTTTTTACTTAGACTGGGCTCTAGATGTGTGGGCCGCAGTTGAACCCCTGCACCAGTTTCAAGGCCCGGCCTATTGTTTGTTAGACTAGGCACTAGACGTAGGGGCCGCAACTGACCCCTGACACCAGTTTCAGGAGCCGGCCGATTGTTTGTTAGACTGGGCACTAGTTGTAGGGACAAGGGACCCCCTGGCACCAGTTTCAGGCTCCGGCCTATTGTTATATAGATATTGCACTAGACGGAGGGGCCACAAGGGACCCCCTGGCACCAGTTTCAGGCACCGGCCTTTTGTTTGTTAGACTGGGCACTAGTTATAGGGGCCACAAGGGATCCCCTGGTACCAGTTTCAGGCTCCGGCCTATTGTTTGTTCGACTGGGCACTAGACGTAGGGGCCGCAAGGGACCCCCTGGCACCAGCTTCTGTCTCCGGCCGATTGTTTTTTAGACTGGGCACTAGACGTAGGGGCCGCAAGGGACCCCCTAGCACCAGTTTTCTAGACAGGGCACTAGATGTGGGGTACACAAGGGACCTCCTGGCACCAGTTTCAGTCCCCGTCCGATTGTTTGTTAGACTGAGCACTAGACGTAGAGGCCGCAAGGGACCCCCTGGCACCAGTTTGGGGCTCCGGCCTGTTTTTATTAGACTGGGCACTAGACGTGGAGGTCGCAGTTGACCCCCTAACACAAGTTTCAGGCTCCGGCCGATTGTTTGTTAGACTGGGCACTAGTTGTAGGAGCATCAAAGGACCCCCTGGCACCAGTTTCAGGCACCAGCCTTTTGTTTTTTGGACTTGGCACTAGACATGGGGGTCGTAGGTGAACCCCTGGCACAAGTTTCGTACTCAGGACGGTTATTAGAGACTGGGCACTAGATGTGGGGGCCGTAGTTGACCCCCTGGCACCAGTTTCAGGCTCCGGCCTATTGTTTGTAAGACTGGGCACTAGTTGTAGGGGCCACAAAGGACTCCCTGGCACCAGTTTCAGGCACCGGCCTTTTGTTTGTTAGACTGGGCACTAGATGTAGGGGCCACAAGGGATCCCCTGGTACCAGTTTCAGGCTCCGGCCTATTGTTTGTTAGACTGGGCACTAGACGTGGGGACCACAAGGGACCCCCTGGCACCAGGTTCAGGCTCCGGCCTATTGCTATTTAGACAGGGCACTAGACGTAGGGGCCACAAGGGACCCCCTGGCACTAGCTTCTGTATCCGGCCGATTGTTTCTTAGACTGGGCACTAGTTTTAGGGGCCACAACGGTCCCCCTGGCACCAGTTTCAGGATCCGGACGATTGTTTGTTAGATTAGGCACTAGACGAAAAGGCCGCAAGGGACCCCCTGGCACCAGTTTCAGACTCTGGCCTTTTGTTTTCTAGTCTGGGCACTAGACGTGGGGGTCGCAGGTGACCCACTAGCACCAGTTTAGTACACAGGACGGATTTTAGAGTGGGCACTTTCAGGCACCGGCCTTTTGTGGCCAGTTTCAGGCACCGGCCTTTTGTTTTTTGGACTGGGCACTAGACGTAGGGGCCGCAAGGGACCCCCTGGCACCAGTTTCAGGCTATAAGCTTTTGTTTTCTAGAATGGTCACTAGATGTGGGGTCCACAAGGGACCCCCTGGTACCAGTTTCAGGCACCGGCCTTTTGTTTTTTGGACTGCGCACTAGACGTAGGGGCCTCAAGGGACCCCCTAGCAACAGTTTGGGGCTCCGGTCTGTTTTTATTAGACTGGGCACTAGACGTGGGGGTCGCAGTTGACCCCTTAACACCAGTTTCAGGCTCCAGCTGTTTGTTTGTTAGACTGATCACTAGTTGTAGGGGCCAGAAGGGACCACTGGCACCAGTTTCAGGCACCGGCCTTTTATTTTTTTGGAGTGGGCACTAAATGTTGTGGCCGCAAGGGACCCCCTGGCACCAGTTTCTGGCTTCGGCCTTATTTTTTGGGCTGGGCACTAGAACCTGGGGTCGCAGATGACCCCCTGGCACCATTTTCTTATTCAGGCCAGTTGTTAGTTAGACTGGGCACTAGATGTGGGGGCCGCAGTTGACCCCCTTGCTCCAGTTTCAGGGCCCGGCCTATTGTTTGTTGAACTAGGCACTAGACGTAGGGGCCGCAACTGACCCCTGGCACCAGTTTCAGGCACCGGCCTATTGTTTGTTAGACTGGGCACTAGTTGTAGGGGCCACAAGGGATCCCCTGGTACCAGTTTCAGGCTCCGGCCTATTGTTTTTTAGACTGGGCACTAGTTGTAGGGGCCACAAGGGACCCCCTGGCACCAGTTTCAGGCACCAGCCTTTTGATTTTTGGACTGGGCACAAGACATGGGGGTCGCAGGTGACCCCCTGGCACCAGTTTCGTACTCAGGCCGGTTATTAGTTAGACTGGGCACTAGATGTGGGGGCCGTAGTTGACCCCCTGGCACCAGTTTCAGGTTCCGGCCTATTGTTTGTTAGACTGGGCACTAGTTGTAGGGGCCACAAGGGACCCCCTGGCACCAGTTTCAGGCTCCGGCCTTTTGCTTTCTAAACTGGGAACTAGACGTGGGGGCCACAAGGGACCCCCTGGCACCAGTTTCAGGCTCCGGCCTATTGTTTGTAAGACTGGGCACTAGACGTGGGGACCACAAGGGACCCCCTGGCACCAGGTTCAGGCTCCGGCCTATTGTTATTTAGACAGGGCACTAGACGTAGGGGCCACAAGGGACCCCCTGGCACCAGCTTCTGTATCCGCCCGATTGTTTCTTAGACTGGGCTCTACTTGTATGGGCCACAAACGGACCCCCTGGCACCAGTTTCAGGCTCCGGACGATTGTTTGTTAGATTGGGCACTAGTTGTAGGGGCCATAAGGGACCCCCTGGCACCAGTTTCAGGCACCGGCCTTTTGTTATTTAGACAATGCACTAGACGGAGGGGCCACAAGGGACCCCCTGGCACCAGTTTCAGGCACCGGCCTTTTGTTTTTTAGACTGGGCACTAGTTGTAGGGGCCTCAAGGGACCCCCTGGCACCAGTTTCAGGCACCAGCCTTTTGATTTTTGGACTGGGCACAAGACATGGGGGTCGCAGGTGACCCCCTGGCACCAGTTTCGTACTCAGGCCGGTTATTAGTTAGACTGGGCACTAGATGTGGGGGCCGTAGTTGACCCCCTGGCACCAGTTTCAGGTTCCGGCCTATTGTTTGTTAGACTGGGCACTAGTTGTAGGGGCCACAAGGGACCCCCTGGCACCAGTTCCAGGCTCAGGCCTATTGTTTTATAGACTGGAACCTAGACGTAGGAGCCGCAAGGGCCCCCCTGGCACCAGTTTGGGGCTCTTGCCTGTTTTATTAAACTGTGCACTATACGTGTGGGTTGCAGTTGACCCCCTAACACCAGTTTCAGGCTCTGGCCGATTGTTTGTTAGACTGGGCACTAGTTGAAGGGACCACAAGGGACCCCCTGGAACCAGTTTCAGTCTCCGTCCGATTGTTTGTTAGACTGGGCACTAGTTGTGGGAGCCACAAGGGTCCCCCTGACACCAGTTTCAGGCACCGCCCCTTTTGTTTTTTGGACTGGGCACTAAATGTTGTGGCCGCAAGGGACCCCTCGGCACCAGTTTCAGGCTCCGGCCTTTTGTTTGTTAGACTGGGCACTAGTCGTAAGGGCCACATGGGAACCCATGGCACCAGTTTCTGGCTCCTGCCTTTTGTTTTTTGGGCTGGGCACTAGACATTTGGGTCGCAGATGACCCCCTGGCACCAGTTTCTTATTCAGGCCAGTTGTTAGTTAGACTGGGCACTAGATGTGGGGGCTGCAGTTGACCCCATTGCACCAGTTTCAGGGCCCAGCCTATTGTTTGTTAGACTGGGCGCTAGACGTAGGGGCCACAAGGGACCCCCTGGCACCAGTTTCAGGCTCCGGCCTTTTGTTTTCTAGTCTGGGCACTAGACGTGGGGGTCGCAGGTGACCCGCTAGCACCAGTTCAGTACACAGGCCGGATGTTAGAGTGGGCACTAGTTGTAGGGGCCATAAGGGACTCCCTGGCACCAGTTTCAGGCACCGGCCTTTTGTTTTTTGGACTGGGCACTAGACGTAAGGGCCGCAAGGGACCCCCTAGCACCAGTTTGGGGCTCCGGTCTGTTTTTATTAGACTGGGCACTAGACGTGGGGGTCGCAGTTGACCCCTTAACACCAGTTTCAGGCTCCAGCCGATTGTTTATTAGACTGATCACTAGTTGTAGGGGCCAGAAGGGACCCCCTGGCACCAGTTTCAGGCACCGACCTTTTGTTTTTTGGAGTGGTCACTACATGTTGTGTCTGCAAGGGACCCCCTGGCAGTAGTTTCAGGCTCCGGCCTTTTGTTTGTTAGACAGGGCACTAGTTGTAGGGGCCACAAGGGACCCCCTGGCACCAGTTTCAGGCTCCGGCCTTTTGTTATTTAGACAGGGCACTAGACGGAGGGGCCACAAGGGACCCCCTGGCACCAGTTTCAGACACCTGCCTTTTGTTTTTTAGACTGGGCACTAGTTGTAGGGGCCACAAGGGACCCCCTGGCACCAGTTCCAGGCTCAGGCCTATTGTTTTATAGACTGGACCCTAGACGTAGGAGCTGCAATGGACCCCCTGGCACCAGTTTGGGGCTCTGGCCTGTTTTATTACACTGGGCACTAAACGTGGGGGTCGCAGTTAACCCCCTAACACCAGTTTCAGGCACCGGCCTTTTTTTTTTTGGACTGGGCACTAGACATGGGGGTCGCAGTTGACCCACTAACACCAGTTTCAGACTCCGGCCGATTGTTTGTTAGACTGTGCGCTAGTTGTAGGGGCCACAAGGGTCCCTCTGGCACCACTTTCGGACACTGGCCTATTGTTTTATGGACTGGGCACTGGACATGGGGGTCGCAGTTGACCCCCTAACACTAGTTTCAGGCTCCGTCCTTTGGTTTGTTAGACTGGGCACTAGACGTAGGGGCCGCAAGGGACCCTTGGCACCAGCTTCTGTCTCCGGCCGATTGTTTGTTAGACTGGGCACTAGTTGTAGAGGCCACAAGGGACCCCCTGGCACCAGTTTCAGGCTATAGCCTTTTGTTTTTTGGACTGGGCACTAGACATGGGGGTCGCAAATGACACCCTGGCACTAGTTTCGTACTCAGTCCGGTTTTTACTTAGACTGGGCTCTAGATGTGTGGGCCGCAGTTGAACCCCTGCACCAGTTTCAAGGCCCGGCCTATTGTTTGTTAGACTAGGCACTAGACGTAGGGGCCGCAACTGACCCCTGACACCAGTTTCAGGAGCCGGCCGATTGTTTGTTAGACTGGGCACTAGTTGTAGGGACAAGGGACCCCCTGGCACCAGTTTCAGGCTCCGGCCTATTGTTATATAGATATTGCACTAGACGGAGGGGCCACAAGGGACCCCCTGGCACCAGTTTCAGGCACCGGCCTTTTGTTTGTTAGACTGGGCACTAGTTATAGGGGCCACAAGGGATCCCCTGGTACCAGTTTCAGGCTCCGGCCTATTGTTTGTTCGACTGGGCACTAGACGTAGGGGCCGCAAGGGACCCCCTGGCACCAGCTTCTGTCTCCGGCCGATTGTTTTTTAGACTGGGCACTAGACGTAGGGGCCGCAAGGGACCCCCTAGCACCAGTTTTCTAGACTGGGCACTAGATGTGGGGTACACAAGGGACCCCCTGGCACCAGTTTCAGTCCCCGTCCGATTGTTTGTTAGACTGAGCACTAGACGTAGAGGCCGCAAGGGACCCCCTGGCACCAGTTTGGGGCTCCGGCCTGTTTTTATTAGACTGGGCACTAGACGTGGAGGTCGCAGTTGACCCCCTAACACAAGTTTCAGGCTCCGGCCGATTGTTTGTTAGACTGGGCACTAGTTGTAGGAGCATCAAAGGACCCCCTGGCACCAGTTTCAGGCACCAGCCTTTTGTTTTTTGGACTTGGCACTAGACATGGGGGTCGTAGGTGACCCCCTGGCACCAGTTTCGTACTCAGGACGGTTATTAGAGACTGGGCACTAGATGTGGGGGCCGTGGTTGACCCCCTGGCACCAGTTTCAGGCTCCGGCCTATTGTTTGTAAGACTGGGCACTAGTTGTAGGGGCCACAAGGGACCCCCTGGCACCAGTTTCAGGCACCAGCCTTTTGATTTTTGGACTGGGCACTAGACATGGGGGTCGCAGGTGACCCCCTGGCACAAGTTTCGTACTCAGGCCGGTTATTAGTTAGACTGGGCACTAGATGTGGGGGCCGTAGTTGACCTCCTGGCACCAGTTTCAGGCTCCGGCCTTTTGATTGTTAGACTGGGCACTAGTTGTAGGGGCCACAAAGGACTCCCTGGCACCAGTTTCAGGCACCGGCCTTTTGTTTGTTAGACTGGGCACTAGATGTAGGGGCCACAAGGGATCCCCTGGTACCAGTTTCAGGCTCCGGCCTATTGTTTGTTAGACTGGGCACTAGACGTGGGGACCACAAGGGACCCCCTGGCACCAGGTTCAGGCTCCGGCCTATTGCTATTTAGACAGGGCACTAGACGTAGGGGCCACAAGGGACCCCCTGGCACTAGCTTCTGTATCCGGCCGATTGTTTCTTAGACTGGGCACTAGTTTTAGGGGCCACAACGGACCCAGAGCCGGCCATAGGTATAGGCAAACTAGGCAATTGCCTAGGGCATTTGATATGCCTAGGGGCATCAGCAGCTTCTGCTGATTAAAACGATATGCGGCATGCCTATATTCTGTGTGTAGCATTTCATATGCAGATACAGCCACAATCTCACACAGTATATAGGCATGCTGCATATCATTTTAATCAACAAAAGCTGCTTGTGCATCCTAGCCACATAGCAATGCACATAAGATGCATTTTCATAAAAAAGGTGCCCAACGTTAGCATTGAGGCAAGATTTATGAGGACACATCTGTATCCAAGCAGAGGCAGAGGTCACGGTGTTAGTGGCAGTGTGAGTGCTGTGTGCGGGTGGGTTGGTTGTGCAGTAGTGTTCGGAATATGTGTAAGGAGCATTATGTGTGTCATGTAAAAATGCATTAATAATGTGCAAGATATGTGTAAGGGGCACTATGTGTGTCATTATGTGTATAAGGGCATTAATAATGTGCGGCATATGTGTAAGGGACATTATGTGTAAAAGGGCATTAATGAAGGTTGTCATAATGTGTAAGGTGTATTATGTTTATAAGGACATTAATAATGTGTCTTCTATGTGTAAGGGGCATTACTCTGTGGCATTATGTGTATAAGGGGGGTCATTCCGAGTTGTTCGCTCGCTAGCAGATTTTAGCAGCATTGCACACGCTAGGCCGCCGCCCTCTGGGAGTGTATCTTAGCTTAGCAGAATAGCGAACGAAAGATTAGCAGAATTGCGAATAGAAAATTCTTAGCAGTTTCTGAGTAGCTCGAGACTTACTCCTACACTGCGATCAGCTCAGGCCGTTTCGTTCCTGGTTTGACGTCACAAACGCCCTGCGTTCGGCCATCCACTCAATTCAGTGTGATGTAATGTGAATAAGGGGCACTCCTGTGAGGAGTAACGTTTATAAGGTAAAGTGATACCACTGTGGGATGTAATATGAATTATGGACACTATCGCATGATCAAATGTGAATAAAGTTGCAGTACTGTGTGGCGTAATTGGAATTGGGGTTATTATTGTGTGGCCATGCCCCTTGCCATCAAAAACACACCCCTTTTTGGGCTAAGCGCCAAATGTGCGCACTGTTCCTATTTAAAATATAGGAGTTACAAACACCAAAATAAGGACTTCTATGGGTGAGGGGTGATGGTGCTGGGAAAGAGGTGCAAGGTCAGAGGCGGAACCAGTGGTGGTGCTAGGGGGCACCAGCCAAAATCTTGCCTAGGGCATCATATTAGTTAGGGCCGGCTCTGAACGGACCCCCTGGCACCAGTTTCAGGATCCGGACGATTGTTTGTTAAATTAGGCACTAGACGAAGAGGCCGCAAGGGACCCCCTGGCACCAGTTTCAGACTCCGGCCTTTTGTTTTCTAGTCTGGGCACTAGACGTGGGGGTCGCAGGTGACCCACTAGCACCAGTTTAGTACACAGGCCGGATTTTAGAGTGGGCACTTTCAGGCACCGGCCTTTTGTGGCCAGTTTCAGGCACCGGCCTTTTGTTTTTTGGACTGGGCACTAGACGTAGGGGCCGCAAGGGACCCCCTGGCACCAGTTTCAGGCTATAAGCTTTTGTTTTCTAGAATGGTCACTAGATGTGGGGTCCACAAGGGACCCCCTGGTACCAGTTTCAGGCACCGGCCTTTTGTTTTTTGGACTGCGCACTAGACGTAGGGGCCTCAAGGGACCCCCTAGCAACAGTTTGGGGCTCCGGTCTGTTTTTATTAGACTGGGCACTAGACGTGGGGGTCGCAGTTGACCCCTTAACACCAGTTTCAGGCTCCAGCTGTTTGTTTGTTAGACTGATCACTAGTTGTAGGGGCCAGAAGGGACCACTGGCACCAGTTTCAGGCACCGGCCTTTTATTTTTTTGGAGTGGGCACTAAATGTTGTGGCCGCAAGGGACCCCCTGGCACCAGTTTCTGGCTTCGGCCTTATTTTTTGGGCTGGGCACTAGAACCTGGGGTCGCAGATGACCCCCTGGCACCATTTTCTAATTCAGGCCAGTTGTTAGTTAGACTGGGCACTAGATGTGGGGGCCGCAGTTGACCCCCTTGCACCAGTTTCAGGGCCCGGCCTATTGTTTGTTGAACTAGGCACTAGACGTAGGGGCCGCAACTGACCCCTGGCACCAGTTTCAGGCACCGGCCTATTGTTTGTTAGACTGGGCACTAGTTGTAGGGGCCACAAGGGATCCCCTGGTACCAGTTTCAGGCTCCGGCCTATTGTTTTTTAGACTGGGCACTAGTTGTAGGGGCCACAAGGGACCCCCTGGCACCAGTTTCAGGCACCAGCCTTTTGATTTTTGGACTGGGCACAAGACATGGGGGTCGCAGGTGACCCCCTGGCACCAGTTTCGTACTCAGGCCGGTTATTAGTTAGACTGGGCACTAGATGTGGGGGCCGTAGTTGACCCCCTGGCACCAGTTTCAGGTTCCGGCCTATTGTTTGTTAGACTGGGCACTAGTTGTAGGGGCCACAAGGGACCCCCTGGCACAAGTTTCAGGCTCCGGCCTTTTGCTTACTAAACTGGGAACTAGACGTGGGGGCCACAAGGGACCCCCTGGCACCAGTTTCAGGCTCCGGCCTATTGTTTGTAAGACTGGGCACTAGACGTGGGGACCACAAGGGACCCCCTGGCACCAGGTTCAGGCTCCGGCCTATTGTTATTTAGACAGGGCACTAGACGTAGGGGCCACAAGGGACCCCCTGGCACCAGCTTCTGTATCCGCCCGATTGTTTCTTAGACTGGGCTCTACTTGTATGGGCCACAAACGGACCCCCTGGCACCAGTTTCAGGCTCCGGACGATTGTTTGTTAGATTGGGCACTAGTTGTAGGGGCCATAAGGGACCCCCTGGCACCAGTTTCAGGCACCGGCCTTTTGTTATTTAGACAATGCACTAGACGGAGGGGCCACAAGGGACCCCCTGGCACCAGTTTCAGGCACCGGCCTTTTGTTTTTTAGACTGGGCACTAGATGTAGGGGCCACAAGGGACCCCCTGGCACCAGTTTCAGGCACCAGCCTTTTGATTTTTGGACTGGGCACAAGACATGGGGGTCGCAGGTGACCCCCTGGCACCAGTTTCGTACTCAGGCCGGTTATTAGTTAGACTGGGCACTAGATGTGGGGGCCGTAGTTGACCCCCTGGCACCAGTTTCAGGTTCCGGCCTATTGTTTGTTAGACTGGGCACTAGTTGTAGGGGCCACAAGGGACCCCCTGGCACCAGTTTCAGGCTCCGGCCTTTTGCTTTCTAAACTGGGAACTAGACGTGGGGACCCCCTGGCACCAGTTTCAGGCTCCGGCCTATTGTTTGTAAGACTGGGCACTAGACGTGGGGACCACAAGGGACCCCCTGGCACCAGGTTCAGGCTCCGGCCTATTGTTATTTAGACAGGGCACTAGATGTAGGGGCCACAAGGGACCCCCTGGCACCAGCTTCTGTATCCGCCCGATTGTTTCTTAGACTGGGCTCTACTTGTAGGGGCCACAAACGGACCCCCTGGCACCAGTTTCAGGCTCCGGACGATTGTTTGTTAGATTGGGCACTAGTTGTAGGGGCCATAAGGGACCCCCTGGCACCAGTTTCAGGCACCGGCCTTTTGTTTTTTGGACTGGGCACTAGACGTAGGGGCCGCAAGGGATCCCCTAGCACCAGTTTGGGGCTCCGGTCTGTTTTTATTAGACTGGGCACTAGACGTGGGGGTCGCAGTTGACCCCTTAACACCAGTTTCAGGCTCCAGCCGATTGTTTGTTAGACTGATCACTAGTTGTAGGGGCCAAAAGGGACCCCCTGGCACCAGTTTCAGGCACCGGCCTTTTGTTTTTTGGAGTGGTCACTACATGTTGTGGCTGCAAGGGACCCCCAGGCAGCAGTTTCAGGCTCCGGCCTTTTGTTTGTTAGACTGGGCACTAGTTGTAGGGGCCACAAGGGACCCCCTGGCACCAGTTTTAGGCTTCGGACTGTGGTTTTTTAGACTGGGCACTAGACGTAGGGGCCGCAAGGGACCCCCTGGCACCAGTTTCAGGCTCCGGCCTATTGTTATTTAGACATTGACTAGACGGAGGGGCCACAAGGGACTCCCTGGCACCAGTTTCAGGCTCTAAGCTTTTGTTTTCTAGACTGGGCACTAGATGTGGGGTCCACAAGGGACCCCCTGGCAACAGTGTCAGGCTCCTACCTATTGTTATTTGGACAGGGCACTAGACGTGTGGGCCACAAGGGATCCCCAGGCATCAGTTCCAGTCTCAGGCTTATTGTTTTCTAGACTGGACCCTAGACGTAGAAGCCGCAAGGGACCCCCTGGCACCAGTTTGGGGCTCCGGCCTGTTTTTATTAGACTGGGCACTAGACGTGGGGGTCGCAGTTGACCCCCTAACAAAAGTTTCAGGCTCCAGCCGATTGTTAGTTAGACTGGGTACTAGTTGTAGGGGCCACAAAGGACCCCCTGGCACCAGTTTCAGGCACAGGCCATTTGTTTTTTGGATGGGACACTAGACGTAGGGGTCGCAGGTAACCCACAGGCACCAGTTTCGTACTCAGGCCGGTGATTAGTTAGACTGGGCACTAGATGTGGGGGCCGTAGTTGACCCCCTGGCACCAGTTTCAGGCTCCGACTATAGTTTGTTAGACTGGGCACTAGTTGTAGGGGCCACAAGGGACCCCCTGGCACCAGTTTCAGGCACCGGCCTTTTGTTTTTTGGAGTGGGCACTACATGTTGTGGCCGCAAGGGACCCCCTGGCAGCAGTTTCAGGCTCCGGCCTTTTGTTTGTTAGACTGGGCACTAGTTGTAGGGGCCACAAGGGACCCCAGGCACCAGTTTCAGGCTTCGGACGGTGGTTTTTAAGACTGGGCACTAGACGTAGGGGCCACAAGGGACCCCCTGGCACCAGTTTCAGGCTCCAGCCTATTGTTATTTAGACATTGACTAAACGGAGGGGCCACAAGGGACTCCCTGGCACCAGTTTCAGGCACCGGCCCTTTGTTTGTTAGACTGGACACTAGTTGTAGGGGCCACAAGGGATCCCCTGGTACCAGTTTCAGGCTCCAGCCTATTGTTTGTTAGAGTGGGCACTAGTTGTAGGGGCCACAAGGGACCCTCTGGCACCAGTTTCAGGCTCTGGCCTTATGCTTTCTTGACTGGGAACTAGACGTGGGGGCCACAAGGGACCCCCTGGCACCAGTTTCAGGCTCCGGCCTATTGTTTGTTAGACTGGGCACTAGACGTGGGGACCACAAGGGACCCCCTGGCACCAGGTTCAGGCTCCAGCCTATTGTTTGTTAGACTGGGCACCAGTTGTAGGGGCCGCAAGGGACCCCCTGGCACCAGCTTCTGTCTCCGACCGATTGTTTGTTAGACTGGGCACTAGACGTAGGGGCCGCAAGGGTCCCCCTAGCACCAATTTGGGGCTCCGGTCTGTTTTTATTAGACTGGGCACTAGACGTAGGGGTCGCAGTTGACCCACTAACAAAAGTTTCAGGCTCCAGTCAATTGTTTGTTAGACTGGACACTAGTTGTAGGGGCCACAAGGGATCCCCTGGTACCAGTTTCAGGCTCCGGCCTATTGTTTGTTAGAGTGGGCACTAGTTGTAGGGGCCACAAGGGACCCTCTGGCACCAGTTTCAGGCTCTGGCCTTTTGCTTTCTAGACTGGGCACTAGACGTGGGGACCACAAGGGACCCCCTGGCACCAGGTTCAGGCTCCAGCCTATTGTTTGTTAGACTGGGCACTAGTTGTAGGGGCCGCAAGGGACCCCCTGGCACCAGCTTCTGTCTTCGACCGATTGTTTGTTTGTTAGACTGGGCACTAGACGTAGGGGCTGCAAGGGACCCCCTAGCACCAGTTTGAGGCTCCGGTCTGTTTTTATTAGACTGGGCACTAGACGTGGGCGTCGCAGTTGACCCACTAACAAAAGTTTCAGGCTCCAGTCAATTGTTTTTTAGACTGGGCACTAGTTGAGGGGCCACAATGGACCCTCTGGCACCAGTTTCAGGCACCAGCCTTTTGTTTTTTGGACTGGGCAATAGACATGGAGATCGCAGGTGAACCCCTGGCACCAGTTTCTGGCTCTGGTCTTTTGTTTTCTGGGCTGGGCACTAGACATTGGGGTCGCAGATGACCCCCTGGCACTAGTTTCTTATTCAGGCCGGTTGTTAGTTAGATTGGGCACTACTTGTGGGGGCCGCAGTTAACCCCATTGCACCAGTTCCAGGGCCCGGCCTATTGTTTGTTAGACTAGGCTCTAGACGTGGGGGCAGCAACATACCCCCTGGCACCAGTTTCAGGCTCCGGCCGATTGTTTGTTAGTCTGGGCACTAGTTGAATGGGACCACAAGGGACCTCCTGGCACCAGGTTTAGGCTTCGGACGATTGTTTTTTAGACAGGGCACTAGACGTAGGGGCCACAAGGGACCCCCTGGCACCAGTTTCAGGCTCCGGCCTATTGTTATTTAGACAATGCACTAGACGGAGGGGCCACAAGGGACCCCCTGACACCAGTTTCAGGCACCGGCCTTTTGTTTTTTAGACTGGGCACTAGTTGTAGGGGCCACAAGGGACCCCCTGGCACCAGTTTCAGGCACCAGCCTTTTGATTTTTGGACTGGGCACAAGACATGGGGGTCGCAGGTGACCCCCTGGCACCAGTTTCGTACTCAGGCCGGTTATTAGTTAGACTGGGCACTAGATGTGGGGGCCGTAGTTGACCCCCTGGCATCAGTTTCAGGTTCCGGCCTATTGTTTGTTAGACTGGGCACTAGTTGTAGGGGCCACAAGGGACCCCCTGGCACCAGTTTCAGGCTCCGGCCTTTTGCTTTCTAAACTGGGAACTAGACGTGGGGACCACAAGGGACCCCCTGGCACCAGGTTCAGGCTCCGGCCTATTGTTATTTAGACAGGGCACTAGACGTAGGGGCCACAAGGGACCCCCTGGCACCAGCTTCTGTATCCGCCCGATTGTTTCTTAGACTGGGCTCTACTTGTAGGGGCCACAAACGGACCCCCTGGCACCAGTTTCAGGCTCCGGACGATTGTTTGTTAGATTGGGCACTAGTTGTAGGGGCCATAAGGGACCCCCTGGCACCAGTTTCAGGCACCGGCCTTTTGTTTTTTGGACTGGGCACTAGACGTAGGGGCCGCAAGGGATCCCCTAGCACCAGTTTGGGGCTCCGGTCTGTTTTTATTAGACTGGGCACTAGACGTGGGGGTCGCAGTTGACCCCTCAACACCAGTTTCAGGCTCCAGCCGATTGTTTGTTAGACTGATCACTAGTTGTAGGGGCCAGAAGGGACCCCCTGGCACCAGTTTCAGGCACCGGCCTTTTGTTTTTTGGAGTGGTCACTACATGTTGTGGCTGCAAGTGACTCCCAGGCAGCAGTTTCAGGCTCCGGCCTTTTGTTTGTTAGACTGGGCACTAGTTGTAGGGGCCACAAGGGACCCCCTGGCACCAGTTTCATGCTCCGGCCTTTTGTTTTCTAGACTGGGCACTAGATGTGGGGTCCACAAGGGACCCCCTTGCACCAGTTTCAGGCTCCTATCTATTGTTATTTAGACAGGGCACTAGACGTGGGGGCCGCAAGGGACCCCCTGGCAACAGCTTCTGTCTTCTACCGATTGTTTGTTAGACTGGGCACTAGTTGTAGGTGCCACAAGCGACCTCCTGGCACCAGTTCCAGGCTCAGGCCTATTGTTTTATAGACTGAAAGCTAGACGTAGGAGCCGCAAGGGACCCCCTGGCACCAGTTTTGGGCTCTTGCCTGTTTTATTAAACTGGGCACTATACGTGGGGGTCGCAGTTGACCCCCTAACACCAGTTTCAGGCTGTGGCCGATTGTTTGTTAGACTGGGCACTAGTTGAAGGGACCACATGGGACCCCGTGGAACCAGTTTCAGTCTCCGTTCGATTGTTTGTTAGACTGGGCACTAGTTATGGGAGCCACAAGGGTCCCCCTGACACCAGTTTCAGGCACCGCCCCTTTTGTTTTTTGGACTGGGCACTAAATGTTGTGGCCGCAAGGGACCCCTCGGCACCATTTTCAGGCTCCGGCCTTTTGTTTGTTAGACTGGGCACTAGTTGTAGGGGCCACAAGGGACCCCCTGGCACCAGTTTCTGGCTTCGGCCTTATGTTTTTGGGCTGGGCACTAGAAATTGGGGTCGCAGATGACCCCCTGGCACCAGTTTCTTATTCAGGCCAGTTGTTAGTTAGACTGGGCACTAGATGTGGGGGCCGCAGTTGACCCCCTTGCACCAGTTTCAGGGCCCGGCCTATTGTTTGTTGAACTAGGCACTAGACGTAGGGGCCGCAACTGACCCCTGGCACCAGTTTCAGGAGCCGGCCGATTGTTTGTTAGACTGGGCACTAGTTGTAGGGACAAGGGACCCCCTGGCACCAATTTCAGGCTTCGGACGATTGTTTTTTAGACTAGGCACTAGACGCAGGGGCCACAAGGGACCTGGCCTGTTTTATTAAACTGGGCACTAAACGTGGGGGTCGCAGTTGACCCCCTAACACCAGTTTCAGGCACCGTCCTTTTGTTTTTCGGACTGGGCACTAGACGGAGGGGCCACAAGGGACCCCCTGGCACCAGTTCCAGGCTCAGGCCTATTGTTTTATAGACTGGACCCTAGACGTAGGAGCTGCAATGGACCCCCTGGCACCAGTTTGGGGCTCTGGCCTGTTTTATTAAACTGGGCACTAAACGTGGGGGTCGCAGTTGACCCACTAACACCAGTTTCAAACTCCGGACGATTGTTTGTTAGACTGGGCGCTAGTTGTAGGGGCCACAAGGGTCCACCTGGCACCAGTTTCAGGCACTGGCCTATTGTTTTATGGACTGGGCACTGGACATGGGGGTCGCAGTTGATCCCCTAACACTAGTTTCAGGCTTCGGCCTTTTGTTTGTTAGACTGGGCACTAGTTGTAGGGGCCACAAGGGACCCCCTGGCACCAGCTTCTGTCTCCGTCCTTTGGTTTGTTAGACTGGGCACTAGACGTAGGGGCCGCAAGGGAACCCTGGCACCAGCTTCTGTCTCCGGCCGATTGTTTGTTAGACTGGGCACTAGTTGTAGAGGCCACAATGGACACCCTGGCACCAGTTTCAAGCTACAGCCTTTTGTTTTTTGGACTGGGCACTAGACATGGGGGTCGCAAATGACACCCTGGCACTAGTTTCGTACTCTGTCCGGTTTTTATTTAGACTGGGCTCTAGATGTGTGGGCCGCAGTTGAACCCCTGCACCAGTTTCAGGGCCTGGCCTATTGTTTGTTAGACTAGGCACTAGACGTAGGGGCCGCAAGGGACCCCCTGGCACCAGTTTTAGGCTCCATCCGATTGTTTGTTAGACTGGGCACTAGTTGTGGGAGCCACATGGGACCCCCTGGCACCAGTTTCAGGCTCCGGCCTTTTGTTTGTTAGACTGGGCACTAGTTGTAGGGTCCACATGGGACCCCCTGGCACCAGTTTCTGGCTCCGGCCTTATGTTTTTTGGTCTGGGCACTAGACATTGGGGTCGCAGATGACCCCCTGGCACCAGTTTCTTATTCAGGCCAGTTGTTAGTTAGACTGGGCACTAGATGTGGGGGCTGCAGTTGACCCCCTTGCACCAGTTTCAGGGCCTGGCCTATTGTTTGTTAGACTAGGCACTAGACGTAGGGGCCGCAACTAACCCCTGGCAGCAGTTTCAGGCGCCGGCCGATTGTTTGTTAGACTGGGCACTAGTTGTAGGGACCACAAGGGACCCCCTGGCACCAGTTTCAGGCTCCAGTCTATTGTTATTTAGACAGGGCACTAGACATGGGGGCCGCAAGGGACCTCCTGGCACCAGCTTCTGTCTCCTTCCGATTGTTTGTTAGACTGGGCACTAGTTGTAGGTGCCACAAGGGACCTCCTGGCACCAGTTCCAGGCTCAGGCCTATTGTTTTATAGACTGGAACCTAGACATAGGAGCCGCAAGGGCCCCCCTGGCACCAGTTTGGGGCTCTTGCCTATTTTATTAAACTGTGCACTATATGTGTGGGTCGCAGTTGACCCCCTAACAACAGTTTCAGGCTCTGGCCGATTGTTTGGTAGACTGGGCACTAGTTGAAGGGACCACAAGGGACCCCCTGGAACCAGTTTCAGTCTCCGTCCGATTGTTTGTTAGACTGGGCACTAGTTGTGGGAGCCACAAAGGTCCCCCTGACACCAGTTTCAGGCACCGCCCCTTTTGTTTTTTGGACTGGGCACTAAATGTTGTGGCCGCAAGGGACCCCTCGGCACCAGTTTCAGGCTCCGGCCTTTTGTTTGTTAGACTGGGCACTAGTCGTAAGGGCCACATGGGACCCCATGGCACCAGTTTCTGGCTCCGGCCTTTTCTTTTTTGGGCTGGGCACTAGACATTGGGGTCGCAGATGACCCCCTGGCACCAGTTTCTTATTCAGGCCAGTTGTTAGTTAGACCGGGCACTAGATGTGGGCGCTGCAGTTGACCCCATTGCACCAGTTTCAGGGCCCAGCCTATTGTTTGTTAGACTAGGCACTAGACGTAGGGGCCGCAACTGACCCCTGGCACCAGTTTCAGGCGCCGGCCGATTGTTTGTTAGACTGGGCACTAGTTGTAGGGACCACAAGGGACCCTCTGGCACCAGTTTCAGGCTCCTATCTATTGTTATTTAGACAGGGCGCTAGACGTAGGGGCCACGAAGGAACCCCCTGGCACCAGTTTCAGGCTCCGGCCTTTTGTTTTCTAGTCTGGGCACTAGACGTGGGGGTCGCAGGTGACCCGCTAGCACCAGTTTAGTACACAGGCCGGATGTTAGAGTGGGCACTAGTTGTAGGGGCCATAAGGGACCCCCTGGCACCAGTTTCAGGTTCCGGCCTTTTGTTTTTTGGACTGGGCACTAGACGTAGGGGCCGCAAGGGACCCCTAGCACCAGTTTGGCGCTCCGGTCTGTTTTTATTAGACTGGGCACTAGACGTGGAGGTCGCAGTTGACCCCTTAACACCAGTTTCAGGCTCCAGCTGATTGTTTATTAGACTGATCACTAGTTGTAGGGGCCAGAAGGGACCCCCTGGCACCAGTTTCAGGCACCGGCCTTTTGTTTTTTGGAGTGGTCACTACATGTTGTGGCTGCAAGGGACCCTCTGGCAGCAGTTTCAGGCTCCGGCCTTTTGTTTGTTAGACTGGGCACTAGATGTAGGGGCCACAAGGGACCCCATGGCACCAGTTTCAGGCTCCGGCCTTTTGTTTTCTAGACTGGGCACTAGATGTGGGGTCCACAAGGGACCCCCTGGCACCAGTTTCAGGCTCCTATCTATTGTTATTTAGACAGGGCACTAGACGTGGGGGCCGCAAGGGACCCCCTGGCAACAGCTTCTGTCTCCGGCCGATTGTTTGGTAGACTGGGCACTAGTTGTAGGTGCCACAAGGGACCTCCTGGCACCAGTTCCAGGCTCAGGCCTATTGTTTTATTGACTAAAACCTAGACGTAGGAGCCGCAAGGGACCCCCTGGCACCAGTTTGGGGCTCTCGCCTGTTTTATTAAACTGGGCACTATACGTGGGGGTCGCAGTTGACCCCCTAACACCAGTTTCAGGCTGTGGCCTATTGTTTGTTAGACTGGGCACTAGTTGAAGGGACCACAAGGGACCCCCTGGAACCAGTTTCAGTCTCCGTCCGATTGTTTGTTACACTGGGCACTAGTTATGGGAGCCACAAGGGTCCCCCTGACACCAGTTTCAGGCACCGCCCCTTTTGTTTGTTAGACTGGGCACTAGTTGTAGGGGGCACAAGGGACCCCCTGGCACCAGTTTCTGGCTTCGGCCTTATGTTTTTGGGCTGGGCACTAGAAATTGGGGTCGCAGATGACCCCCTGGCACCAGTTTCTTATTCAGGCCAGTTGTTAGTTAGACTGGGCACTAGATGTGGGGGCCGCAGTTGACACCCTTGCACCAGTTTCAGGGCCCGGCCTATTGTTTGTTAAACTAGGCACTAGACGTAGGG
The DNA here is from genome assembly GCF_028390025.1 of Pseudophryne corroboree. Taxonomy (NCBI): domain Eukaryota; kingdom Metazoa; phylum Chordata; class Amphibia; order Anura; family Myobatrachidae; genus Pseudophryne; species Pseudophryne corroboree. Next base: position 129,311,307 of record NC_086453.1, read on the forward strand.
GCCACAACTGACCCCTGGCAGCAGTTTCAGGAGCCGGCCGATTGTTTGTTAAACTAGGCACTAGACGTAGGGGCAACAACTGACCCCTGGCACCAGTTTCATGAGCCGGCCGATTGTTTGTTAGACTGGGCACTAGTGGTAGGGACAAGGGACCCCCTGGCACCAGTTTCAGGCTTCGGACGATTGTTTTTTAGACTAGGCACTAGACGCAGGGGCCACAAGGGACCCCCTGGCACCAGTTTCAGTCTCCTGCCTATTGTTATTTAGGCATTGCACTAGATGGAGGGGCCACAAGGGACCCCCTGGCACCAGTTTCAGGCACCTGCCTTTTGTTTTTTAGACTGGGCACTAGTTGTAGGGGCCACAAGGGACCCCCTGACACCAGTTCCAGGCTCAGGCCTATTGTTTTATAAACTGGACCCTAGACGTAGGAGCTGCAATGGACCCCCTGGCACCAGTTTGGGGCTCTGGCCTGTTTTCTTAAACTGGGCACTAAACGTGGGGGTCGCAGTTGACCCCCTAACACCAGTTTCAGGCACCGGCCTTTTTTTTTTTCGGACTGGGCACTAGACATGGGGGTCGCAGTTGACCCACTAACACCAGTTTCAGACTCCGACCGATTGTTTGTTAGACTGGGCGCTAGTTGTAGGGGCCACAAGGGTCCCCCTGGCACCAGTTTCAGGCACTGGCCTATTGTTTTATGGACTGGGCACTGGACATGGGGGTCGCAGTTGACCCCCTAACACTAGTTTCAGGCTCCGGCCTTTTGTTTGTTAGAGTGGGCACTAGTTGTAGGGGCCACAAGGGACCCCCTGGCACCAGCTTCTTTCTCCGTCCTTTGGTTTGTTAGACTGGGCACTAGACGTAGGGGCCGCAAGGGACCCCTGGCACCAGCTTCTGTCTCCGGCCGATTGTTTGTTAGACTGGGCACTAGTTGTAGAGGCCACAAGGGACACCCTGGCACCAGTTTCAGGCTACAGCCTTTTGTTTTTTGGACTGGGCACTAGACATGGGGGTCGCAAATGACACCCTGGCACTAGTTTCGTACTCAGTCCGGTTTTTACTTAGACTGGGCTCTAGATGTGTGGGCCGCAGTTGAACCCCTGCACCAGTTTCAGAGCCTGGCCTATTGTTTGTTAGACTAGGCACTAGACGTAAGGGCCGCAACTGACCCCTGGCACCAGCTTCAGGAGCCGGCCGATTGTTTGTTAGACTGGGCACTAGTTGTAGGGACAAGGGACCCCCTGGCACCAGTTTCAGGCTTCGGACGATTGTTTTTTAGACTAGGCACTAGACGCAGGGGCCACAAGGGACCCCCTGGCACCAGTTTCAGGCTCCGGCCTATTGTTATTTAGACATTGCACTAGACGGAGGGGCCACAAGGGACCCCCTGGCACCAGTTTCAGGCACCGGGCTTTTGTTTGTTAGGCTGGGCACTAGTTGTAGGGGCCACAAGTGACCCCCTGGCACCAGTTCCGGGCTCAGGCCTATTGTTTTATAGACTGGACCCTAGACGTAGGAGCTGCAATGGACTCCCTGGCACCAGTTTGGGGCTCTGGCCTGTTTTATTAAACTGGGCACTAGACGTGGGGGTCGCAGTTGACCCCCTAACACCAGTTTCAGGCACCGGCCTTTTGTTTTTTTTGGACTGGGCACTAGACATGGGGGTCGCAGTTGACCCCCTAACACCAGTTTCAGACTCCGGCCGATTGTTTGTTAGACTGGGCGCTAGTTGTAGGGGCCACAAGAGACCCCCTGGCACCAGTTTCAGGCACTGGCCTATTGTTTTATGGACTGGGCACTGGACATGGGGGTCGCAGTTGATCCCCTAACACTAGTTTCAGGCTCCGGCCTTTTGTTTGTTAGATTGGGCTTTAGATGTGTGGGCCGCAGTTGAACCCCTGCACCAGTTTCAGGGCCTGGCCTATTGTTTGTTAGACTAGGCACTAGACGTAGGGGCCGCAAGGGACCCCCGGCACCAGTTTTAGGCTCCATCCGATTGTTTGTTAGACTGGGCTCTAGTTGTGTGAGCCATAAGGGTCCCCCTGACACCAGTTTCAGGCACCGCCCCTTTTGTTTTTTGGACTGGGCACTAAATGTTGTGGCTGCAAGGGACGCCTCGGCACCAGTTTCAGGCTCCGGCCTTTTGTTTGTTAGACTGGGCACTAGTTGTAGGGGCCACATGGGACCCCCTGGCACCAGGTTCTGGCTCCGGCCTTTTGTTTTTTAGACTGGGCACTAGACATTGGGGTCGCAGATGACCCCCTGGCACCAGTTTCTTATTCAGGCCAGTTGTTTGTTAGACTGAGCACTAGATGTGGGGGCTGCAGTTGACCCCCTTGCACCAGTTTCAGGGAGCGGCTTATTGTTTGTTAGACTAGGCACTAGACGTAGGTCGTAGGGGTCGCAACTGACCCCTGGCACCAGTTTCAGGTGCCGGCCTATTGTTTGTTAGACTGGGCACTAGTTGTAGGGACCACAAGGGACCCCCTGGCACCAGTTTCAGGCTCCTATCTATTGTTATTTAGACAGGGCACTAGACATGGAGGCCGCAAGGGACCCTCTGGCACCAGCTTCTGTCTCCTTCCGATTGTTTGTTAGACTGGGCACTAGTTGTAGGTACCGCAAGGGCCCCCCTGGCACCAGTTTGGGGCTCAGGCCTATTGTTTTATAGACTGGAACCAAGACGTAGGAGCCGCAAGGGCTGCCCTGGCACCAGTTTGGGGCTCTTGCCTGTTTTATTAAACTGTGCACTATACGTGTGGGTCGCAGTTGACCCCCTAACACCAGTTTCAGGCTCTGGCCGATTGTTTGTTAGACTGGGCACTAGTTGAAGGGACCACAAGGGACCCCCTGGAACCAGTTTCAGTCTCCGTCCGATTGTTTGTTAGACTGGGCACTAGTTGTGGGAGCCACAAAGGTCCACCTGACACCAGTATCAGGCACCGCCCCTTTTGTTTTTTGGACTGGGCACTAAATGTTGTGGCCGCAAGGGACCCCCTGGCACCAGTTCCTGGCTTCGGCCTTATGTTTTTTGGGCTGGGCACTAGACATTGGGGTCGCAGATGACCCCCTGGTACCAGTTTCTTATTCAGGCCAGTTGTTAGTTAGACTGGGCACTAGATGTGGGGGCCGCAGTTGACCCCCTTGCACCAGTTTCAGGGTCCGGCCTATTGTTTGTTAGACTAGGCACTAGACGTAGGGGCCGCAACTGACCCCTGGCACCAGTTTCAGGAGCCGGCCGATTGTTTGTTAGACTGGGCACTAGTTGTAGGGCAAGGGACCCCCTGGCACCAGTTTCAGGCTTCGGACGATTGTTTTTTAGACTAGGCACTAGATGTAGGGGCCACAAGGGACCCCCTGGCACCAGTTTCAGGCTCCGGCCTATTGTTATTTAGACATTGCACTAGATGGAGGGGCCACAAGGGACCCCCTGGCACCAGTTTCAGGCACCGGCCTTTTGTTTGTTAGACTGGGCACTAGTTGTAGGGGCCACAAGGGACCCCCTGGCACCAGTACCAGGCTCAGGCCTATTGTTTTATAGACTGGACCCTAGACGTAGGAGCTGCAATGGACCCCCTGGCACCAGATTGGGGCACTGGCCTGTTTTATTAAACTGGGCACTAGACGTGGGGGTCGCAGTTGACCCCCTAACACCAGTTTCAGGCACCGGCCTTTTGTTTTTTGGACTGGGCACTAGACATGGGGGTCGCAGTTGACCCCCTAACACCAGTTTCAGACTCCGGCCGATTGTTTGCTAGACTGGGCGCTAGTTGTAGGGGCCACAAGGGACCCCCTGGCACCAGTTTCAGGCACTGGCCTATTGTTTTATGGACTGGGCACTGGACATGGGGGTCGCAGTTGACCCCTAACACTAGTTTCAGGCTCCGGCCTTTTGTTTGTTAGACTGGGCACTAGTTGTAGGGGCCCCAAGGGACCTCCTGGCACCAGCTTCTGTCTCCGTCCTTTGGTTTGTTAGACTGGGCACTAGATGTAGGGGCCGCAAGGGACCCCTGGCACCAGCCTCTGTCTCCGGCCGATTGTTTGTTAGACTGGGCACTAGTTGTAGAGGCCACAAGGGACCCCCTGGCACCAGTTTCAGGCTACAGCCTTTTGTTTTTTGGACTGGGCACTAGACATGGGGGTCGCAAATGACACCCTGGCACTAGTTTCGTACTCAGTCCGGTTTTTACTTAGACTGGGCTCTAGATGTGTGGGCCGCAGTTGAACCCCTGCACCAGTTTCAGTGCCTGGCCTATTGTTTTTTAGACTAGGCACTAGACGAAGGGACCCCCTGGCGCCAGTTTCAGTCTCCGGCCGATTGTATGTTAGACTGGGCACCAGTTGTAGGGACCACAAGGGACCCCCTGGCAACAGTTTCAGGCTCCGGCCGATAGTTTGTTAGACTGGGCACTAGACGTAGAAGCCACAAGGGACCCTCTGGCACCAGTTTCAGGCTCCGGCCTATTGTTATTTAGACAGGGAACTAGATGGAGGGGCCACAAGGGACCCCCTGGCACTAGTTTCAGGCACTGGCCTTTTGTTTGTTAGACTGGCACTAGTTGTAGGGGCCACAAGGGATCCCCTGGCACCAGTTTCAGGCTCCGGCCGATTGTTTGCTATACTAGGCACTAGACGTAGGGGCCACAAGAGACCACCTGGCACCAGTTTCAGGCTCCGGCCGATTGTTTGCTATACTAGGCACTAGACGTAGGGGCCACAAGAGACCACCTGGCACCAGTTTCAGGCTCCGGCCTTTTGTTTATTAGACTGGGCACTAGTTGTAGGGGCCACAAGGGACCTGCTTACACCAGTTTCAGACTCCGGCCTATTTTTTTTTTAGACTGGGCACTAGACGTAGTGGCTGCAAGGGACCCCTTGGCACCAGCTTTATCTCCGGCCGATTGTTTGTTAGACTGTGCACTAGTGGTAGGGGCCACAAGGGATCTCCTGGCACCAGTTTTAGGCTCCGGATGATTGTTAGTTAGATTTGGCACTAGACGTAGGGGCCAAAAGGGACCCTCTGGCACCAGTTTCAGGCTACGGTCTGTTGTTTGTTAGACTGAGCACTAGTTATAGGGGCCACGGGTGACCCCCTGGCACCAGTTTTGGGCTCCGTCCTGTTGTTTCTTACACTGGGCACTAGACATAGGGGTCGCAGGTAGAGATGAGCGCCTGAAATTTTTCGGGTTTTGTGTTTTGGTTTTGGGTTCGGTTCCGCGGCCGTGTTTTGGGTTCGAACGCGTTTTGGCAAAACCTCACCGAATTTTTTTTGTCGGATTCGGGTGTGTTTTGGATTCGGGTGTTTTTTTCAAAAAACACTAAAAAACAGCTTAAATCATAGAATTTGGGGGTCATTTTGATCCCAAAGTATTATTAACCTCAAAAACCATAATTTACACTCATTTTCAGTCTATTCTGAATACCTCACACCTCACAATATTATTTTTAGTCCTAAAATTTGCACCGAGGTCGCTGTGTGAGCAAGATAAGCGACCCTAGTGGCCGACACAAACACCGGGCCCATCTAGGAGTGGCACTGCAGTGTCACGCAGGATGTCCCTTCCAAAAAACCCTCCCCAAACAGCACATGACGCAAAGAAAAAAAGAGGCGCAATGAGGTAGCTGTGTGAGTAAGATTAGCGACCCTAGTGGCCGACACAAACACCGGGCCCATCTAGGAGTGGCACTGCAGTGTCACGCAGGATGGCCCTTCCAAAAAACCCTCCCCAAACAGCACATGACGCAAAGAAAAAAAGAGGCGCAATGAGGTAGCTGTGTGAGTAAGATTAGCGACCCTAGTGGCCGACACAAACACCGGGCCCATCTAGGAGTGGCACTGCAGTGTCACGCAGGATGTCCCTTCCAAAAAACCCTCCCCAAACAGCACATGACGCAAAGAAAAAAAGAGGCGCAATGAGGTAGCTGACTGTGTGAGTAAGATTAGCGACCCTAGTGGCCGACACAAACACCGGGCCCATCTAGGAGTGGCACTGCAGTGTCACGCAGGATGTCCCTTCCAAAAAACCCTCCCCAATCAGCACATGATGCAAAGAAAAAGAAAAGAAAAAAGAGGTGCAAGATGGAATTGTCCTTGGGCCCTCCCACCCACCCTTATGTTGTATAAACAAAACAGGACATGCACACTTTAACCAACCCATCATTTCAGTGACAGGGTCTGCCACACGACTGTGACTGATATGACGGGTTGGTTTGGACCCCCCCCAAAAAAGAAGCAATTAATCTCTCCTTGCACAAACTGGCTCTACAGAGGCAAGATGTCCACCTCATCTTCACCCTCCGATATATCACCGTGTACATCCCCCTCCTCACAGATTATCAATTCGTCCCCACTGGAATCCACCATCTCAGCTCCCTGTGTACTTTGTGGAGGCAATTGCTGCTGGTCAATGTCTCCGCGGAGGAATTGATTATAATTCATTTTAATGAACATCATCTTCTCCACATTTTCTGGATGTAACCTCGTACGCCGATTGCTGACAAGGTGAGCGGCGGCACTAAACACTCTTTCGGAGTACACACTTGTGGGAGGGCAACTTAGGTAGAATAAAGCCAGTTTGTGCAAGGGCCTCCAAATTGCCTCTTTTTCCTGCCAGTATAAGTACGGACTGTGTGACGTGCCTACTTGGATGCGGTCACTCATATAATCCTCCACCATTCTATCAATGTTGAGAGAATCATATGCAGTGACAGTAGACGACATGTCCGTAATGGTTGTCAGGTCCTTCAGTCCGGACCAGATGTCAGCATCAGCAGTCGCTCCAGACTGCCCTGCATCACCGCCAGCGGGTGGGCTCGGAATTCTGAGCCTTTTCCTCGCACCCCCAGTTGCGGGAGAATGTGAAGGAGGAGATGTTGACAGGTCGCGTTCCGCTTGACTTGACAATTTTGTCACCAGCAGGTCTTTCAACCCCAGCAGACTTGTGTCTGCCGGAAAGAGAGATCCAAGGTAGGCTTTAAATCTAGGATCGAGCACGGTGGCCAAAATGTAGTGCTCTGATTTCAACAGATTGACCACCCGTGAATCCTTGTTAAGCGAATTAAGGGCTGCATCCACAAGTCCCACATGCCTAGCGGAATCGCTCCCTTTTAGCTCCTTCTTCAATGCCTCCAGCTTCTTCTGCAAAAGCCTGATGAGGGGAATGAACTGACTCAGGCTGGCAGTGTCTGAACTGACTTCACGTGTGGCAAGTTCAAAGGGCATCAGAACCTTGCACAACGTTGAAATCATTCTCCACTGCACTTGAGACAGGTGCATTCCACCTCCTATATCGTGCTCAATTGTATAGGCTTGAATGGCCTTTTGCTGCTCCTCCAACCTCTGAAGCATATAGAGGGTTGAATTCCACCTCGTTACCACTTCTTGCTTCAGATGATGGCAGGGCAGGTTCAGCAGTTTTTGGTGGTGCTCCAGTCTTCTGTACGTGGTGCCTGTACGCCGAAAGTGTCCCGCAATTCTTCTGGCCACCGACAGCATCTCTTGCACGCCCCTGTCGTTTTTTAAATAATTCTGCACCACCAAATTCAAGGTATGTGCAAAACATGGGACGTGCTGGAATTTGCCCATATTTAATGCACATACAATATTGCTGGCGTTGTCCGATGCCACAAATCCACAGGAGAGTCCAATTGGGGTAAGCCATTCCGCGATGATCTTCCTCAGTTGCCGTAAGAGGTTTTCAGCTGTGTGCGTATTCTGGAAAGCGGTGATACAAAGCGTAGCCTGCCTAGGAAAGAGTTGGCGTTTGCGAGATGCTGCTACTGGTGCCGCCGCTGCTGTTCTTGCGGCGGGAGTCCATACATCTACCCAGTGGGCTGTCACAGTCATATAGTCCTGACCCTGCCCTGCTCCACTTGTCCACATGTCCGTGGTTAAGTGGACATTGGGTACAGCTGCATTTTTTAGGACACTGGTGACTCTTTTTCTGAGGTCTGTGTACATTTTCGGTATCGCCTGCCTAGAGAAATGGAACCTAGATGGTATTTGGTACCGGGGACACAGTACCTCCAACAAGTCTCTAGTTGGCTCTGCAGTAATGATGGATACCGGAACCACGTTTCTCACTACCCAGGATGCCAAGGCCTCAGTTATCCGCTTTGCAGTAGGATGACTGCTGTGATATTTCATCTTCCTCGCAAAGGACTGTTGAACAGTCAATTGCTTACTGGAAGTAGTACAAGTGGGCTTACGACTTCCCCTCTGGGATGACCATCGACTCCCAGCGGCAACAACAGCAGCGCCAGCAGCAGTAGGCGTTACACGCAAGGATGCATCGGAGGAATCCCAGGCAGGAGAGGACTCGTCAGAATTGCCAGTGACATGGCCTGCAGGACTAATGGCATTCCTGGGGAAGGAGGAAATTGACACTGAGGGAGTTGGTGGGGTGGTTTGCGTGAGCTTGGTTACAAGAGGAAGGGATTTACTGGTCAGTGGACTGCTTCCGCTGTCACCCAAAGTTTTTGAACTTGTCACTGACTTATTATGAATGCGCTGCAGGTGACGTATAAGGGAGGATGTTCCGAGGTGGTTAACGTCCTTACCCCTACTTATTACAGCTTGACAAAGGGAACACACGGCTTGACACCTGTTGTCCGCATTTCTGGTGAAATACCTCCACACCGAAGAGCTGATTTTTTTGGTATTTTCACCTGGCATGTCAACGGCCATATTCCTCCCACGGACAACAGGTGTCTCCCCGGGTGCCTGACTTAAACAAACCACCTCACCATCAGAATCCTCCTGGTCAATTTCCTCCCCAGCGCCAGCAACACCCATATCCTCCTCATCCTGGTGTACTTCAACACTGACATCTTCAATCTGACTATCAGGAACTGGACTGCGGGTGCTCCTTCCAGCACTTGCAGGGGGTGTGCAAATGGTGGAAGGCGCATGCTCTTCACGTCCAGTGTTGGGAAGGTCAGGCATCGCAACCGACACAATTGGACTCTCCTTGTGGATTTGGGATTTCGAAGAATGCACAGTTCTTTGCTGTGCTGCTTTTGCCAGCTTGAGTCTTTTCATTTTTCTAGCGAGAGGCTGAGTGCTTCCATCCTCATGTGAAGCTGAACCACTAGCCATGAACATAGGCCAGGGCCTCAGCCGTTCCTTGCCACTCCGTGTGGTAAATGGCATATTGGCAAGTTTACGCTTCTCCTCCGACAATTTTATTTTAGGTTTTGGAGTCCTTTTTTTTCTGATATTTGGTGTTTTGGATTTGACATGCTCTGTACTATGACATTGGGCATCGGCCTTGGCAGACGACGTTGCTGGCATTTCATCGTCTCGGCCATGACTAGTGGCAGCAGCTTCAGCACGAGGTGGAAGTGGATCTTGATCTTTCCCTAATTTTGGAACCTCAACATTTTTGTTCTCCATATTTTAATAGGCACAACTAAAAGGCACCTCAGGTAAACAATGGAGATGGATACTAGTATACAATTATGGACTGCCTGCCGACTGCAGACACAGAGGTAGCCACAGCCGTGAACTACCGTACTGTACTGTGTCTGCTGCTAATATAGACTGGTTGATAAAGAGAAGATGTCTATGTAACTATGTATGTATAAAGAAGACTGAAAAAAATCCACGGTTAGGTGGTATACAATTATGGACGGACTGCCTGCCGAGTGCAGACACAGAGGTAGCCACAGCCGTGAACTACCGTACTGTACTGTGTCTGCAGCTAATATAGACTGGTTGATAAAGAGAAGATGTCTATGTAACTATGTATGTATAAAGAAGAATGAAAAAAAACCACGGTTAGGTGGTATACAATTATGGACGGACTGCCTGCCGAGTGCAGACACAGAGGTAGCCACAGCCGTGAACTACCGTACTGTACTGTGTCTGCAGCTAATATAGACTGGTTGATAAAGAGAAGATGTCTATGTAACTATGTATGTATAAAGAAGAATGAAAAAAATCCACGGTTAGGTGGTATTACAATTATGGACGGACTGCCTGCCGAGTGCAGAGACACAGAGGTAGCCACAGCCGTGAACTACCGTACTGTGTCTGCTGCGACTGGATGATAAATGATATAAAAAATATATATATATCACTACTGCAGCCGGACAGGTATATATTATATAATGACGGACCTGCTGGACACTGTCTGTCAGCAGAATGAGTTTTATTTTTATAGAATAAAAAAAAAAAAAAACACACAAGTGAAGTCACACGACGAGTGTTTAACTTTTTCAGGCAATCACAATATAAGTATACTACTAACTATACTGGTGGTCAGTGTGGTCAGGTCACTGGTCAGTCACACTGGCAGTGGCACTCCTGCAGCAAAAGTGTGCACTGTTTAATTTTAATATAATATGTACTCCTGGCTCCTGCTATAACCTATAACTGGCACTGCAGTAGTGCTCCCCAGTCTCCCCCACAATTATAAGCTGTGTGAGCTGAGCAGTCAGACAGATATATAATATATATAGATGATGCAGCACACTGGCCTGAGCCTGAGCAGTGCACACAGATATGGTATGTGACTGACTGAGTCACTGTGTGTATCGCTTTTTTCAGGCAGAGAACGGATATATTAAATAAACTGCACTGTGTGTCTGGTGGTCACTCACTATATAATATATTATGTACTCCTGGCTCCTGCTATAACCTATAACTGGCACTGCAGTAGTGCTCCCCAGTCTCCCCCACAATTATAAGCTGTGTGAGCTGAGCAGTCAGACAGATATATATAATATTATATATAGATAATAGATGATGCAGCACACTGGCCTGAGCCTGAGCAGTGCACACAGATATGGTATGTGACTGACTGAGTCACTGTGTGTATCGCTTCTTTTTTCAGGCAGAGAACGGATATATTAAATAAACTGCACTGTGTGTCTGGTGGTCACTCACTATATAATATATTATGTACTCCTGGCTCCTGCTATAACCTATAACTGGCACTGCAGTAGTGCTCCCCAGTCTCCCCCACAATTATAAGCTGTGTGAGCTGAGCAGTCAGACAGATATATATAATATTATATATAGATAATAGATGATGCAGCACACTGGCCTGAGCCTGAGCAGTGCACACAGATATGGTATGTGACTGACTGAGTCACTGTGTGTATCGCTTTTTTCAGGCAGAGAACGGATATATTAAATAAACTGCACTGTGTGTCTGGTGGTCACTCACTATATAATATATTATGTACTCCTGGCTCCTGCTATAACCTATAACTGGCACTGCAGTAGTGCTCCCCAGTCTCCCCCACAATTATAAGCTGTGTGAGCTGAGCAGTCAGACAGATATATATAATATTATATATAGATAATAGATGATGCAGCACACTGGCCTGAGCAGTGCACACAGATATGGTATGTGACTGACTGAGTCAGTGTGTGTATCGCTTTTTTCAGGCAGAGAACGGATATATTAAATAAACTGCACTGTGTGTCTGGTGGTCACTCACTATATAATATATTATGTACTCCTGGCTCCTGCTATAACCTATAACTGGCACTGCAGTAGTGCTCCCCAGTCTCCCCCACAATTATAAGCTGTGTGAGCTGAGCAGTCAGACAGATATATATAATATTATATATAGATAATAGATGATGCAGCACACTGGCCTGAGCCTGAGCAGTGCACACAGATATGGTATGTGACTGAGTCACTGTGTGCTGTGTATCGCTTTTTTCAGGCAGAGAACGGATTATAAAGTAAACTGCACTGTCCTCACTAGTAAACTCTCTCCACTCAGTCTCTACACTTCTACAGTAACAGTACTCCTCCTAGTCAGCTCCAGTAAATCTCTCTCAGTCTCTTATAATCTAAATGGAGAGGACGCCAGCCACGTCCTCTCCCTATCAATCTCAATGCACGTGTGAAAATGGCGGCGACGCGCGGCTCCTTATATAGAATCCGAGTCTCGCGATAGAATCCGAGCCTCGCGAGAATCCGACAGCGTCATGATGACGTTCGGGCGCGCTCGGGTTAACCGAGCAAGGCGGGAAGATCCGAGTCGCTCGGACCCGTGAAAAAAAACATGAAGTTCTGGCGGGTTCGGATTCAGAGAAACCGAACCCGCTCATCTCTAGTCGCAGGTGACCCCCTTGCACCAATTTCAGGCTCTAGCCTGTCGTTTGTTAGACTGGGTTCTAGACGTGGGGGTTGCAGGTGATCTCTTGTGTAGCAGGAGACCCCCTGGCACTAGTTTCAGGGTCCGGCGTGTTGTTTGTTAGACTGGGCTCCAGACTTGGGGGACGCAGCTGACCCCCTGGCACCAAGTTCAGGCTCCAGACTGTTGTTTGTTAGACTGGGCACTAGACGTGGTGGCCGCAGGTGACCAACTGGTACAAGTTTTGGAATGCGGTCTGTTTTTTGTTAGACTGGGCACTAGAAGTGAGGTCCACAAGTCACCCCTGGCACCAGTTTCAGGCACCACCTATTAGTCCATGACAAGTATAAAATGACATTGAATACAGTGAACTCAGGGTAAAGAGCTTAATGGGTTTTCCTGTGATTTTTGCAGATTTGTTTTTAGTTTATTGCTGAATATTTGAAATATAAGGGTTACATTACCAATACAGTTGAATGCAATTTAATAAACTTATATACTCAAAATTGATCTGGAGTGAATATTAAAGGATTATTAGTTTGTTTAGTGTGTTATTTGGTACAGATAAGTACAGTACGGGTCTGGGACTCAGGGTCGACACACCTTATGTCGACACCTATTGGTCGACACACCTTGGGTCGACACCAGAAATAGGTCGATATGGCCAATACTGAAGGTCGATATGAACAAGGTAAACATAGAAAAATGTCGACATGAGATTTTAATATTTTTTTGGTGTCATTTTCTTCGTAAAGTGACCGGGATCCCCAATTAGTGCACCATGTCCCCTCACATGTCTCGCTTCGCTCGCCATGCTTTGGGCAAGGTGCCTCGCTGCGCTCGGCACAGGTTACCATTTCCAATCGTAGTCCACGGGGATCGTAAAGTATGACAATTTTTTTTAAAAAAATATATTTTTAAAACTCATGTCGACCTTTTTCCAGGTCGACCTTGTTCACGTCGACCTATTGGCCATGTCGACCTAAGGTGTGTCGACCAACTGGTATCGCCCTAAGTGTTGTCGAGTCTGGATACCGTACAGTACGTGGGTGGTGATCATGCAAAAATGAGAACTTCAGCCTTAACACTATGTGCAGAGCATATCTTACATGGCATCGCACTCCGCATAGTCTAGAACTGAGCGCACAGAAGTATGGGTAACTTCTGCACTTGCAACTGAGAAGGTGGCGTTCGTACTGGGTCAATGCTAAGTGAGAGCATGTCGATGCAATTGCGGCCTATGCAGCATTAGACTTTTGCGCAAATATGCCACATTACATTTGCTGGCTGCTGCAAATCTGCACTGATGATGATTACAGGTATCAAACCAAGGGTATGATGTACTCAGGCCCGGCGCTACCCGCTCAGCGAAGGTATGCAGTGCAGGGAGGTGCTAGGTTGGAGAGGCGTTCACCCTGCTCTGCATCCCTTCCCTGCTGCTGCGCCGCCCTGTCCCCCCTGCTGCTGTGCCTGTCACTGTATGACAGACAGCGGCGCCGGCAGCATGAAAAGCCTACTCCCCTCCCATCACCTGTGTGACAGCAGCTATGTACAGATCTGAAGAGGGGACGGAGCTACACGGGATGGAGGGCGCGGAGCTACACGGACAAAGCTGCTGTAAAGAGGGAGAGTAATTACAGTGGCGGCCAGCCAGACTTAGGTAAGTGGAGGGTGATAGAAAAATGTATGCATGTGTGTATGGTGTCTGTGTGTGTACGGTGGGGGTGTGTATGTATGTGTGTGTATGGTGGGGGTGTCTGATGTGTGTCTGTGTGCGTGCACGCATTATGGACGCTACTACTGGGGGGGCCATTACATGTAAGGACGCTACTACTACTGGGGGACATTACATGTAAGGATGCTCCTTCTACAGGGGGGGCATTACGTATAACAACGCTACTACTGGGAGAGGGGGCATTATGTATAACGACGCTACTACTGGGGGAGGGGGCATTACATGTAAGGACACTACTACTGGGGGGGGCATTACATGTAAGGACGCTACTACCACTTGGGGGGGCATTACATGTAAGGATTCTACTACTACTGGGGGGGGGGGGGCATTACATATAAGGATGCTACTACTGGGGGAGGGGGCATTACGTATAAGGACGCTACTACTGGAGAGCATTACGTATAAGGACGCTACTATTACTGGGGCGGCATTACATATAACTATCAGATGCTACTACTACTTGGGTAGCATTACGTATAAGGATGCTACTACTACTGGGGGGCATTATGTATAAAGACAGTGCTACTACTGGGGGCACATTACGTATAAGGAAGCTACTACTACTTGGGGCATTACGTATAAGGACGCTACTACTACTGGGGGAGGCATTACGTATAAGGACGCTACTACTGCTGGGGGGGGCATTACGTATAAGGATGTTTCCACTACTGGAGGTGCACTACGTATAAGGATGCTACTACTTCTGGGGGAGCATTATGTATAAAGACGGTGCTACTACTAGGGGCACATTACATATTAGGAAGCTACTACTACTGGGGGGGGGGGGGGGGGGGCATTATGTATAAGGATGCTGCTACTACTACTACTGGGGGGCATTACATATAAGGACGCTACTACTACGGATGGGGCATTACGTATAAGGTGAATAAGATTGTGCTACTGTGGGGCGTAATTTTAAATGGGGGTACTATTGTGTGGCCATGCCCCTTCCTTGGGAGACCACACCCCTTTTCCCGGCACGAGCCAAAGGCACACGCTGACCCTTTGTGAAATACTGGAGGGCACAAATTTATAGTTTGCAAGGGGGGCCGAACACCCTAGCACCAGCCCTGGATGTAGTAAGCCTTGGAGAGAGATAAAGTGGAGAGAGATAAAGTAGCAGCCAATCGACTCCTGTCTTTTTTCAAACACAGCCTGTAACATGGCAATTATGAGCTGATTAACTGGTACTTTATCTCTCTCCTAGGCTTAGGACATTTTACAAAATATATGCAAAAAAATAACAATAGGTATGTACCATGAAATGCGCACACTGCCAAAGCTGCCTGTAAAGAGGACGCACATAAGGAGAACCTCACTCCTTAACTAAACAAATAATGCAACCAAACATTTTGAACGTCCTTTCTATTGGCACTTATTATTGAAATCAGTCAGTATATAAGAGTGATACATCCCTTATTGTATAAGGACACCTCCTAATCTCCGACCACAGTGCAATTGTGGGTTTGTCAGAGCATATGGAGTCTGTTAATCTCTCCTTCTTCACAATCTCCCACAAGACATTATAGTCAGAGGCATAAAATAGGTGAGAGACAAAAACGTATTTTGGACCTTATTCAGCTTCAATTGCAGTATTGCTAAATTAGTACAGGACAAGGCCACACAGCCCCCCCCCCCTCACCCGCAATGCTGCGTTGCCACCCGCAACCGCCTCTGTCTCAATCAGGCAGAGGCATTCACATCACTGAGATGTGAACGCATCTCCCGGGCTGTGTATGCGCAGAACAAGTTCTGCGCATGCGCACTAGTCCATAAATCGTCCATAAGTGATTACATCTCATATAGGAGCCATACTGAATAGGGTCCATAGTGCAGTACATTTTAATCTAAACATGCAGATTTTTGTTAAAAAGAATAAAGGTATAAAAAAACATATAAAAGATAAGCATTCCACAAGATGGTGTGCATAAAGGTACAATTGCCGACTGTGCATGAGAACCAATGTAAATGAGCTCTCTGTATAGATAATTAAAGAAATACAGTACCAGCGGGTGTCCCGGATCACAGCAACGGCATAGCTCCCAGTCAGGCAATGGCTCCAGAATCCTTCACCATCTACCGTATAGTCCACACAAATGTCAACGAGTTTCAATCACATTCTGGGATCTTTTTCAAGGCCAGTAATAGTGTGCGAAATGTGTACACTATTACTGGCCTTCAAGAGTGATAGAGAGTGATGGAGAGTGGTAAAATGGAGAGAGAGAAAGTACCAGCCAGTCAGCTCCCAACTGTCATTTTTTTCAAACACAGCATGTGACATGGCAGTTAGGAGCTGATTGCTGATTGGCTGCTTTGTCTCTCTCCATTTTATCACTCTCCTAGCAAAGATGCATCTAGCCCAGTGTGCTATCCTCATCTCCTTCACAGAATTAAATACCAAATCTAACCAATCATTTGTCAGTATAGGTAATTTCGCTATACCAACACACCTGCCTAAACAGGGCTTCCTCTCAGTGTGGCACATCCCTGCACCAATCATGACTACTTGATACTCTGTACAGTGCACCTGATTGGTTACCTTATACATCACATCTGGTCAGGGCACTTTTGCTGGCAGATATATTGGCCAATCAGTTGGTTGTCCAATTTATCTTTTGCTGATCTGCAGGTGTGTACAAGCAATATGTCTGTGAAAGACGTCTTTCACAGATATTTATTGCATCTGCTGTGCAACACAGCAGATGACCAATATATCTGCAGATATATTAGTGCATCTTTCAGTGTGTATGAACAATCTCCATATGCATATATAGCTTCAGATAGATTGAACAGCAGATATATCTTTAAGATATATTGGCGCATCTTTCTGTGTGTATGAACAACCACCATCTGCAGATATATCTGCAGATCGATTGAACTGCAGATATATCTGCCAGTGTGTCGATACGTCATCTCCGGACAGGGTCACGTTGCCAAGGAGTGGACATCTCTCAATGGCAGTGTTCTGTTTCCGGTTGTAGGGGGCAACCGTCTCCAAGAGATCGTAATTATAGTTTATCTATCTATCTATCTATCTATCTATCTATCTATCTATCTATCTATCTATCTATCTATCTATCTATCTATTATCTATATCTATATATGTATATATATATGTATATATGTATATATATATATATATATATATATATATATATATATATATATATATATATATATATATGTCCAGCGCCTATTTTGAATTGAAAACAATGATCCTTTGGAAATACAGAAGTAGGCAGAATAATAAAAACTCCACCATGTAAAAGACTTTGATATTGTAATCTAAACATATTTAAAAAGTGCCTAAAACAGTAGCATAAATAGACAATGGTAAATCTGAGATTCCCATTTATCTCCAGCGGCATCAGAAGGGGGGTGCGGCCAGTACCCGGGTGTCACCCTCAGAAGGGTTTACACCAAATGCAGGGGCGTTTTAAGAGAGGAGGAGGCCCGTGTTCAGCCTCCTCCATTCGGGCCCCCTTCTCTCTACCCGGAGCGCTGTAGAGTCTGAGCACTAGAGGGCTAAGACTTTACTGCGCATGCGCAGATCTCTGGGAAAATGGCACGGCGGCCATTTTCTCTGAGATTTCTCTACTGCGCATGCGCAGAACTCTGTGAAAATGGCTGCTGCGCCATTTTCACTGTGTTCTAACAGCGCTACGGATGCCGGCGCTGGACTTTAGAGGGGTGAGTATTTTAAAAATGGGTGCAGTGTGCGGCGGGGGCCCCCTCTGGACTCAGGGGCCCGTGTGCACCGCACAAACTGCACCCATTATAGAAACTCCAGTGACCAAATGCCGGCTTCTACCTAGTGACAGGAAGCAGGTGCTGCAGTGTAACATTCTCCTGCAGCACCATCTCCTGTCATAGTGGAGGAGCCCATATCATATTTGGTGTGGCTTAGGCCAAAACAGAAAGAAAATTCCTTGTGGGGAGCACTCTGTTATGTTTTGTTAACGTAATGAAGTCATTTAAAATATAACTTTTATTCTTAAACTTCCTTTAAAATTGGTGCGTGTATAATTTAAAGACAAATTTATGTTATTATACCCCCATGCCAGTGAAAATAAATATAAATAGATATAAATAATAGACGTGAAATTCGTCCGGGTACGGGTCGTCGGATAGACACAACTTAGGTCTACAGTCATTAGGTCTGGAAGGTCGACATGCATTAGCTTGACATGGTCATTAGGTCGACATGTACTAGGTCGACAGGTCAAAAGGTCGACATGTTTTTTTTTTTTTTTACTGTTTTTGGCGTTGTTTTCTTCGTAAAGTGACAGGGAACCCCAATTAGTGCATCGTGTCCCCTCGCATGGCTCGCTTTGCTCGCCATGCTTCGGGCAAGGTGCCTCACTCCGCTACCGCTTTGCTCAGCACAAGTTACCATTCCAATCGTAATCCATGCGGAACGTTAAGAATGAAAAAATCCCCAAAAATTATTATTATTTTTTATAAAAAACTCATGTCGACCTTTTGACCTGTCGACCTAGTATATGTCGACCAAATGACCGTGTCGACCTATTAACCATGTTGACCTAATGCACGTTGACCTGGTCGACCTAATGACTGTCGACCTAACGACCAGGGCCGGCCCGAGCTTAATTTTTTTGGTAAGCGAATTTAGAATTTAGCGCCCCTTAATGGGATACATTTTTAAAAGAGGTGTGGTCTCACAAGGAAGGGGCGTGGCCACACAATAGTACCCCCAGGGGTCCAGGGAGATTGTCAGTGACAGAGAGAGAGTGCATGACTGGGTGGCAAAGGTGATGGAGATAGTGGGTGACTGAGGAGGATGGGGTCACAGGGAGATAGTGGGTGACAGGGAGATAGTAGATGCTATGTGCCCACAGTGCCACATATGACCCCACAGTGCCAGATACAGATATGCCCCCACAGTTCCATGTGCCCACATTGCCGGATACAGATATGCCCCCACAGTGCCATGTGCCCACAGTGCCAGATATGCCCCCACAGTGCCAGATACAGATATGCCCCCACAGTGCCATGTGCCAGATATGCCCCCACAGTGCCAGATATGCCCCCACAGTGCCACATATGACCCCACAGTGCCACATATGCCCCCATAGTGCCAGATATGCCCCCACAGTGCCATGTGCCCACAGTGCTAGCTATGCCCCCACAGTGCCAGATATGCCCCCACAGTGCCAGATATGCCCCCACAGTGCCAGATACAGATATGCCCTCACAGTGCCATGTGCCAGACATGCCCCCACAGTGCCACATATGACCCCACAGTGCCAGATACAGATATGCCCCCACAGTGCCATGTGCCCCACAGTGCCAGATATGCCCCCACAGTGCCAGATACAGATATGCCCCCACAGTGCCAGATATGCCCCCACAGTTCCAGATACAGATATGCCCCCACAGTGCCATGTGCCAGATATGACCCCACAGTGCCATGTGCCCACATTGCCAGATATGCCCCCACAGTGCCACATATGACCCTACAGTGCCAGATACAGATATGCCCCTACAGTGCCATGTGCTAGATATGCCCCCACAGTGCTAGATATGCCCCCACAGTGCCAGATATGCCCCCACAGTGCCATGTGCCCACAGTGCTAGCTATGTCCCCACAGTGCCACATATGCCCCCACAGTGCCACATATGCTCCCACAGTGTCAGATACAGATATGCCCCCACAGTGCCATGTGCCCCCACAGTGCCACATATGCCAACAGAGTGCCAGATATGACCCCACAGTGCCATGTGCCCACAGTGATAGCTATGCCCCCACAGTGCCACATATGACCCCACAGTGCCAGATATGCCCCCACAGTGCCATGTGCCCACAGTGCTAGGTATGCCCCCTCAGTGCCACATATGCCCCCAGTGCCACATATGCCCACAATGCCAGATATGCCCAGACAGTGCCACATATGCCCCCATAGTGTGCTCACCGTTTTGCTGCTGTGTGTGTGTGTGGAGAGCGCAGCGCGTGCCTCTCCTGCCTGCCGCCCTGCCCCTCAGTCTGGTCTCCGGCGGTGACGGCAGCGTGTATATCTCAAATCATGCGCCGGTCCGCGAGCTCTGATTGGCTATCGAACCGGCACCTGATTTGAGCTATGAACTCCGCCATCACTGCCGGAGACCAGAGTGAGGGGCAGGGCGGCAGGCAGGAGAGGCGCGCGCTACGCTCTCCCCACCTCTTGTGGATGGGCGGTGGATCGCGATTGACTGGTCGCATGTCTGCGATCAACCAGTCGATCGCTATCGACTGTTTGGCCACCCCTGCGGCTGCTGGCGCCTTCAACACTGTGGCGCCTTACCCGTGCGCATACCACGCGTAACGGGCGAGCCGGCCCTGCTAACGACCATATTGCATTCGTCCTGTGGTGAAACTATTAATGAGGGATTTTCATTCCCTGTTGTATGGATTTGTTCTCAATTTTTAATTTCAAGACAATTTATTTAAACCATACTTACCTACTCTCCCGGAAGCTGCGGGGGGCTCCCGTTTTTTGGGGTAGCCCCCCGCACCCCCGGAAGAGTGGGCAGGTCTCCGCATCCTGCTCGCACCCTAGTGATGCGAGCAGGATGGAGAGATAATCTCACGCATTCGCGGGTCCGTCGGGTGGAGAAGGTGTTAAAATGACGCAAATCGCGTCATTTTAGCCCCGCCCCCTTCCCGAGGACCCGCGAATCACGGCATTTCCCGATGCGGGGGCGGGGCTTAGTGGTGTCACAGTCCGGCCCCGCCCCCCAAAGACACCTGCAGCGTCTCCTCTCCGGGCTTCTCCCGGAGAGGAGAAATAAAATGTAGGTAAGTATGATTTAAAGAGAAATAGGTTACCCAGGGGTGCTCGGGCGCTTTAGGTAGGAGATGATTCACCAAGCGGCAGTCTCTAAGAAGAGGGAAGTCACTCCCGTTTGCAATGCAAAAAAGAAAGGAGGGGTGAGACTGCGCTAAATTTGATCAATGCAACAATGATAGTGTAATTAATAAAACACAATTTATTCCTAAAATCAATGCAATAGGTTACAGTTAAAAATTAATTACATGAAGGACAAATACATGTCAGAAACAGCGAGTATATGGTCTATGTTTCATAAAACAATTCTATGGGATTACCCAATACGCCAGGTTTGTAATGTAGAGATTTGGAAGTTTTGAGGTGACCGTTCCGGATTATTTTCCCCTATAGAGCTACAGTCCAGCATGAACAACAGT